>NC_056748.1:350276146-350278646 GCF_019279795.1 Protopterus annectens | reverse complement strand
GGACTGTCTGATAAACACCATCCTATGTGCCACTCACACACTACCCTACATAAACTGGGTCACGATACAGTATGGTCCAATGCCTGTCTGTTGTATGGGACACGTGTGTGTTTGGCCCTACAAACATGTGAGCCGATAGGGTACCATACACTGGAGCAGCATGTAACATCAGATAGAACAATGACATCTACCACAGTCTGTACACAGGCCAAGGTACGTATTCACAATATGCATAATGTTGACAATCACCATAAGTACACAGACCCCACTACTGTATACACAACCGCAGAATGCCCAGGTTATGTCCTCAGAAATAATCCCTACTATACATAACATGTCTAGAAGTCTGATATCTGACTGGCTTATCTGGTATGATGTCAATAAATAATGGTGTACAGAACATATGCACCTCTTACTGCTTGACATATGTACAAAGGTTGACAGACTTGTGGCTAGCCACAAACAATGGGCCAATATTGGCATGTTGCTGTGATACCCTCATACATTTACTGTTGTAGTAGGGTTTGTTGTGACATATGTCGTATGAGGCATATGAAGTCAGTATCTCTCATGGCTGTCACCGTGTACTGACTGCAATCCTCAGACTATGCTTTTGCAGTTCTATGATAGGTGATCGGTGAGTAACACAAGATTCCAAACACTGCCCAGTCTGCAGATAACCTTACAGGTGGGAGTTTCCTCAAACACATAGCATTGTCATGACAGGTATTAAATCATGTAGACCAGCCATATCCACACACACCCTGTTAAGCCAACATTACCTCCAAATGCAGAAGAGCAACACTTACATTCTGTAGTCATGTCTGGCATATCCACCTCCTGTTTGTTGGCCTGTCTCCACAGTGTATGTTGTTAGAGGTATATCCCAATACCATCTGTGATGCTGTTTGCCAAACACCTACATGAGTTCATGCTCACAGTGAATGAAAAGGCCCAACACCCACATGATGTTCCTAGGTATAGGAGTGTGTTTCCATGCAATTGGCTATGGGAATGTTACCACAGCGGTTCCACATGCAATCAGCTAGTGGGGGACTGCAATTTGTGCAGAGGCCATCAGCTGATCATTAGCATCACTTACAAGACACAAGCTGCTGCTGCCTAAGCAAAGCAGGTGTACTTATCCACATCCACCAGAGAGGGAGTGACAGAAACAGACAGAGACAAAGTATAACAGGGAGGGGGTGGGGGAGTAAAACCAAAGCATGTTTGTGCCACACAGTTACCAGTACAAGGTTTCAACCCCCTGCCTGACTATGTATTATCACATGTCTATGCAGTTATTGCAGGCACCACAGAGCTTTCATGTTGGGAAGCTGTCCAAAGGTATATCTGAGATGAGTGACATCTGCAACAGTTATACAGGAGGGATACGGTAGGTGTAGTACACATGCCTGTCCACATGAACTGGTGTCAACGTCGACACAGCCACACTTTCTCAGGGACTCGCACACATTAAAACAGTTGGCAGGGTCAGGATTAGACTTCCTAACTAGCTAGTTTGCCACAATACAGTAATACGCAAGTATCACATGCACCACAGGGGTTATCAGGATGATATATGGGAAAAGGGTGTGTGAAGATGTCTGACACCAGAAGGCATGCTTCAGTAGGCCAATGGGAGGTGTAGTGAGTGTGAATAGGGTTGAAATCATTATACTCCACACACACACACACACACACACACACACACACACACACACACACACACACACACACACACACACACACACACACACTGCCAGTACTGACATGCATGGGTGCATTGCTTCACAGGTGTGTAGTGGTTGACTGTGCCAGAAGGCTGAACAAGGCTAGATAAAGGGTATACCTTTGGCATCAGGCCACATGAAAATGGTCTGCAGTGTGGCTCAGGAGTGTAGTGTCTGGACTGGCCCAGACAGGTGGGTATTGTATTCACCATCCGGTCATATGGGTTACTATTGTGGGTAGCCAGAGCTGTGTAATGCTTGCCATGTATGTGTTCTATAGTCCATGACATGGACGGTGTCTTGGATGTGCATACATCCCATGTGCATGTTCTCTGACATGTGGAAATGTACATGGGGTGTCTGGGGCTTGCTGTGTACACAGATTGTTATCAGATGTGCCATTCCTGGCCTCATGTGGTGGGAACTGGCAATGGACACCAGGTTGACCCTGCACCTACAGTGACAGCATGATACAGGTATTCTCTGGTGTCAGTGGCATCTGTCCATACATGGCATGTGTTTAAGGCATGGTATTGTCCTCTGTCGGTTTCATTTGATGGCACTACAGTTGCAGGTGTCCAGTGGGGAACATAGTGAAGGAGCACTGTATGCAATTATGTGCCTATTGCAGTGATGGGACAGGGTGCCATGCCCTCTGTAGTCTGCTGCAATCACACCATGGTTACTATCTGTGGGCAATATGCAGGGAACTTCCAACAAAGTGGCTGTTGCCTAGCTGAGTATGTTTGTGTAGCTGAATCACAAAG
>NC_056748.1:350144708-350275646 GCF_019279795.1 Protopterus annectens | reverse complement strand
CATGTTAATAAGATAAACAGATATATGGCAGCTTGGAGTTAATGCTGAAAAATGTTATGCCATGTATTTAAGATTAAATAATCCTAGGATTACTTAAAGTTTATTAGATGTGCTTTGACTGAAATTAACAAACCGATAGTTCATCAGATGGCAAACATCCTTCTCCCTTTTCCATGTTGTTAAGACCAGGGTTCCCCAGGGCTCTATCATGGGCCCCCTACTTTTTAATATATTTACAAATAAACCCCATGTGTTCTGCCCCCACTCTGCCTTAATATAGTACACAGACAATTCCACAGTTAACACCTCCAGCAGTGTATACAATCTCCACACTGTCACTCAACAATCTCTGCACTTAGAACAATAGCTAACTGAAAACAACCTGCTTCTCATCCCCAAAAAGACCAAGCTTTTTCTTTTCCTTTTCCTTCCAAACAAACTCAATCCAGCTAAAGAAAGCTTCACCATCTCATCCTTGGGTAATACAGTTATCACTGCCGACTCAAACACCCAATTGCTCGGTGCTACTACAGATGACCAATTAAAATTCAACCTACATATCTTAAACTGTATCGAAAAGTTCAGTCAAAAATTAGGTCTTCTGTACCACAACAACAAATACATACCTATCAAAACTAGACCTATACAAAGTCAAACATTTATTCTACCATCCCTGCCATATGCTGCTCCCATAATTAACTAACTTCCAAAATAATCTCTTAACCAAACTAGAAACCACCTATAACAAGATAGCCACAAATCCCATCATTATATATCCCTGAAAATCTTAAGGTGGCCTGAGCTCCTCCACATGCTTCAAATATCACAACTACAAATTGCACATATCATCTTGAATAGCCCTAACTCCTGCTTTGCCCTTACATCCATACTTACACTATACCCAGTTGTGATGTCAGAAGCACACAACATAACCTACTTCAGGTGACCAATCCAAACAAAAGTATTGGAAAAATACTTTACAGTCATTCAATTGCATACTCATGCAACAGACTTCCATTGTCCCTTCGCTCCACTACCAAAAGTGGCAAATTAAAAAGCAGCTAAAAATTAATTTCCAACATGTATGGATCTGTACTTGTCAGGAAATAACCTAATGAATGTTTCTTTTTCTCTCGATTAACATATCTGCCTGTTGTTTTCTGTGTAAACTGTCTACACATATTACTATCTCTGCAGTTCATTCCTATGCTATTAAATGTATTTTTGATGTACTGTGTCATGATGTTACTCTGAATTAATTGTATATTAGAAAATAATTTTAAGGCATCACTGTAATTCATTGTATATAACTTAATGCTAACCAAATTTCTCAAACATATTGCTACTGCATTCTCAAAATACTGTATTTTTTCCCTGTAAATATTCCTGTTGTATAGTTCTCTTTCTCTGTTTTTCTTACAACTTGAATTGTTAGGTTTTTTTTTTCTTATTTTTACTAATTATTTTCCTGTAGCTTTTCTTCTCGGTTCTCCACTGAAAAAAGGTTATCTGGCCCCAGTTGGACTAACCTTATTAACAAATATAAAAATGAAAGACAGAAAGGATTAGAAGTATGGATTTGCATCCGAATATAATCTTAGTACACAGTGTTGTAAAGACGTATCCAAGGCACATGATGAAATGTTGTGTTGTAAGATGATTTAGTTTGAGGTGATAAGATTTTTTACCATTTTATATCTGATTTTATAAATAAAAACTTGTTTCTTCTTTGTTTGGATTCCTACTTGGATTTGAAAACCAGCACTGCACACTACACCAGTCGCTACTTTTTCAATTTATTTTTAGCATGTGACTGTTAGACCCCCTGTCTTTCTTACCATTGCAGAGGGAACATTTAGCTGTAGAAGTGAGGTGTCATGTTGCTACCATTTTAGAGGGAAGATTTATTTGTATGGCTGATGTAATGTTGCTACCATTGTAGAGGGCTTTAGTGATATTGCGTACATTTTTGGAGAGCATATTAAAAAAAAAAAAAGGAAATTACGACAGTTGAAGGGCTGCACAGAACAGTAAATGTGTTAATAAAAAGAGTAAAGTGGAAGTGTGAGAATGAGTACTCAAATATGTTATTGGAAAAGAGAAACCAAGAGGATATTGTAGACATAAAAGATTATTAATGGTCTTGAGGTTAAGAAGAATGATGGGAGATATGGCTATAACTAGTTGATAATGGAAGTTATTTTTCAAATTATATTAAAAATATTTATTTACAGAAATTGCGGTTGATCATGGGAACAATGAACTCTACCAGGTTTAAGAGAGGTTGGGATGAGTGGTTCAAGATGAGTAGAAAAGAGGGCATTTGTGAATATCATCTGCATGCCTTAGCACCTTTTATCTCCTTCACTGGCAGTGTAATATTTATAAAAAGGAATGAAGAATGCACTGGCCTGAATCTTTTTTGTTTCTGTCCTAACAAGTGTTTGAATGTCTACTTTGCACATAAAATCAGTACTGAGGGATTCCATGCATAAACCTGGAAGAATCCTGACTATAGACTTTTGAACGATAGAGGGGGGTAGTCCACCTTTACAAGGTAATTCAAGATTTGTTTTCTCATTCAGTGTGAGAAAAGAATCTCATGCATTGGGCAGGTTTGGCAAGTACCTCTGCTGGTGCTTAGCTTGCTTAATTACTTGATGTACATGGCCCATTTTAAAGCTACCCTTTTCTGTCATGCCGTGAGAAGCTTTTTTTAGTCCAGTTCACTAGATTATACCACTTAAAAGAAAGCCCGTACTGCAGTCTGCAAGGTAAATCCCCTTAAGACAGTATCATATTTTCATTACCAGCATTTTGGCTACATCTGCTTGTACATGTATCAGTCTACACAGTATGACAGTAGAACAGAAGTGTAACAAAAGAAAGTCACATGGAACAAAGGATCACGTGTTAAAGTCGTTGTGGAGAACTAAAAAGGAGAATAATTTAAGTATAGCATGGATAGACTACAAAAAAGCATTTGACAGTATCCCACATTCATGGATAAAAGAGTGCTTAAAAATGTACTACAAGATGTACCGTACACTGATTGATTACATTACAGTGACCATGAAACAGTGGCAAACCACTTTATAGTTAAGCTATGATAAAGGTCAATTATTATTCCAGGGATAAAAATTCAAAGGGGGGAATTCCAGGGTGACGATTTCTCACCACTACTCTTGTCTTGCCCTTCACCTATTAAGCTGTCTACTTAACAGATTAGCTCATGGCTACAGTTTAGCTCCAAGAAAACAGCAAAGTGTAAAGACTTCTTATTTCCTTTTTGTGGATGATTTAAAACTACGTAGTTCATCAGGAAAGCACAAAACTTTCTCAGATAATATAATAATGTCATATGGTCTTGATAAATGTGCAAAAGCAACCTTTAAAGCAGGAAAGCTGCAGCACCAACAAACATCAGTTTGGGACAGGAATGTGATATAAAAGAACTTGAACGAGAGACTGTATAAATAAATGGCAATTGATGAAGGATCAACAATTAAACATGAATAAATGCAAATAAAACTTAGAAATATTTTAGAAGACTGAAATTAATACTGGAAATAGCATTGACGTCTAGGAACAAAGCCCAATATATAAACCAATTTGCTGTTCTGTCCTAACTTACAATTTTGGAGTGATTGCCTGGTCCCAAAAGGTGTTGGATTGGTTGGATAGGAAAACAAAAAAGATGCTCCATGCTCAACAAATGATTTATAAAATCAGTGTATACCAAGACTAGATATTCCCCGTTCTGAAGGAGGTATGGGCCTCCTTGAAATTGATTACATGTATAGATCTGCAATTGTAGGACTGCATACATATCTGTTGACCTCACAAGGCCCAAACATAGTGAAAGTTATAAAACATGAGGAGAATAAGTCTAAGATGACCTTCCTGCTTAGTCTAGCAGAAGCATATCTGTGTCATGCGGGAATGGAAATTAAACCAGTAGATAATCAGGCATGTGCCAAAAACAAAGAATATAAGGTGAAGGATCAGATGAGAAGATGAGGAATGTGGAAAATGCATAAATAGCTGCAAGTATAGAAAACTTTTGGAACAACCTCATGTTGATCAGGAAAGAATGCAGGAATGGTTAAATAAAGGTGAATGTAAACTAAAAAAACGAAAGGTTAATATTTGCGGCCCAGGATGTGGGAGAGACAGACAAATATAGGTTTTCTAAGTGGGAACAGTCACACATCTTGCTTCTGGGAGGTATGTTAATGGCAGAAGAACTGTGTACCGAAAGGCATAATAATGTGGCAAGAGTGTTGTGTTGGGGATTGTGCAAACATTAATAATTATGAAGTAGCTGAAAAACATTGGAAATGTGAGTCACAAAGCGTTATAGAAAATGATGAAGTTTATATCACATTGGATCAACCATTAGCAACTGTTCAAAAAATGGATATGAGAAAACCAGATATAGTAGCCCATGAAAAGAAGACAAAAGTGGCATTGATCATTGAAATTGCTAAACTCACTGACTACAGTGTCTTACGTATAGAGACAAAGTTATAAAATACCAGGATTTGCAGGCATTAACGAGAGCACTGTGGAAGAAAGATACCCAGACATTACCAATAGTAGTAGGAGCAACAGGTCTTGTAAAAAAAGAAATTACAGTTGTACTTAGATATGTTACCAGTACATGTAACTCGATATGAATTGCAGAAGGGATTTTTACTGGGCGCATTGCAGGTGCTGCAAAGAGCATTTGTGGCTAACATCAAAGATTGAAACAGTACTGATTTTGTGAACTTTAATCATACTTTGACTTAGGAATGGGGTCCATTCCCGTCATGGTATTAGAAACTCAAAAGACTTGGAGAAATTAAAAAAAAAAATGACAGGTTTCCATTTATGCTCACCTTTTGCAAAATCTCAGGCAATGGATCTTGGGTACTGATTTAAGAAGTCATCTCTTTTAATGGAAGCAGAGGCCTTTCAACAGCTGAAAGTTCTACCAGCCTGTTCAAGCCTCATAACAGCAGTTTTTTTTAAGCAATGAAGTGTGACCTCATTGCTGTCATCATCATAAGAATGTTAAGTACCAGGCTACATTTCCACTTGTAGGTTTATTCATCATATTATTCATATGTACAGATTTAACTCCCCAGCATACTCAGTAGTCTTGTGTGGCCCTTAGGACACTAGTCTTTAGTGACAAGTTAGGAGGAAATTTTCACACCTTTATATGATAAAACATCACTAATATCCTTTACTGAGATGCCCTCCACTGGGGACATGTTGGTCTCTCTAGAGGTGCCGTTCAGTTGTAAGTTAGCTTTTGCTCTAGCAGTGAGCTGCTATATTTATGCCTACAACTCAGAAATATTCACAGTTCTACACAATTATTTTTAGTTATTAAGAAGAATGGTGGGTATTCATCAGAAAATTTTCTTCCACAAGAATTTGCATTGTGCTTGAGTATTTAAAAAAGCTGTCTGTCTTCCCCAGCCTGATCATTTCAGTGTTTAGGTATCTTTAGAGCACTATGGATGTTGTCTGGAGCTTTCTGCTGTTTAATAGAGCAGACTGCAGAAGAGAATGTGTGCAACACCCTACTCTTTTCTTTTTAGCCAACTAAAGGGAATGGGTTATTCAGTCTACTGTTACTAGGCCTTGAGTTCTTGTACTGCTAAACAGAGAATTTCCTTAAGATTTGCCTATGATTTCATATGGGTGGCCACGGTGGTGCAACGGTTATTATTGTCGCCTCACAGCAAGAGGTTCTCAAGTTCGATGCTCTGCTGCGGTGTCTTCTGTGCAGAGACTGCATGTCCTCCCTGCGTTCACGTGGGTTTCCTCTAGGTACTCTGGTTTCCTCCTACATTCCAAAGACATGCAGTAGGTGGATTGGACACTCTAAATTGGCCATAGGTGTGTGTGTGTGTGTGTGTGTGTGTGTGTGTGTGTGTGTGTGTGTGTGTGTGTGTGTGTGTGTGTGTGTGGTATGAATGAACTACTGCAGCAGGGCTAGCCCATCCGGTGGTGTAAACCTTGGCTCGAGATGATAGTCACTGCTGAATCGACACCTGACCCCATGTGCAAAATGGGAAAAAAAGGATTGAGGATGGATGGATTGCCGATGATGTCACAGGAGAAAAGTATCAGAAGATATATTCAATCAAAAGACAACTGAGTACAGTACATTTTTGATTTAGGAGAAAGAATTCAGTTTGATAACTGATCATTGTGCTAAATTTAACAAAAGTAAATAAATTAATAAACCAATGAATTTACCACTCTTTTTAGAGTACAAAAATAGATTTAATTTTTGAAGTTTCATCTCCTCATTCTCCTTGTTAGTTAGACATCCAGTCCCAGCTCTGAACATTTAAAGATAAAACTTCAGTTCTAGTACTGGTTAAGTGGAAACAGATGGTAGAATTTGCCCAACTGAAAGGAAGAACCTTCCAACCCCTGATGTCAGGCACCATACATGCAGCACAAGATGTGAAATTTGCTATATTGTGTTTGATTTCTAAGAATCCCAGTGTTTCCTCCATGCCCAGGTGATTTCCTGGCATTTAATTTAATTTTGGGGATGTCCATGGATCAGAAATAGTTGGAATCAAGTACCAGTTTTTGTACATAATGAACATTCAGAAGGAAAGAATACCTAATACCTGGATGCCTGATATTAGTGTGTCTGATGCTTGTGCACATATCACTGGATGTCTGATACTATTCCTGCAGTTCAGACTGTTCAGAAGTTTCCTATGATTTTTTTTCCCTTTTTACGAATGGTTATTCAGACTAAATTAGTACTTGCAAAGTTTTTCTGCCTCAAGGGATTATTTTTCAATAGAAAACTACTATGCGCTCCTCAACTTCATTGTAGCTCAGAGGACACTAGTGTGTTTCTGGCTGGTACAGACCAAATTATAACACCCCTGTCCCATGCTCTATACCATCTCTGAGTATGAGGAATTCCTTTTACGTGAGGGATTATATTTGATGAAAGATCATTTTAAGAGGGGCAGAGAGAATTCCTTCCAAAGACAGAGGGGGGTGTTATTTATGTCTTTCTTTCTTTGAGGACTTAGAATGTTCTGTTTTCTAACAATCTGAATCAATAACCATTCCCCCCTCTTCCTCCCCAGAAATAACAGGTTAGGAGCATTATTAATACTTCTACAAGAACCTTGTGGTTGACCCTTCTGTAATTGGCTTAGCTGTTCCAAAGGAAATTCAGAAAGACAGCAGGTCTTATTTCAGTCATTCACTCGGTCACTTACTGGTTAATCACTTTCAGGAGAGCTAGACCCTGTCTAGGTGCTCTTTGGGTATGAGACAGATAAATCAATCTTAATTTCATTGCTAACTTGTGCAGAACGCACACCTGTTGGCAGTTTAAGGATTACCAGTTCACCTACACCTCATGTCCAACTCTGTATTGTATTTCTTCTATAGTAAATCTAAACTATCTGTTAGATTTGAATGCATTGCCACCCAGAGTGATGACCCAGTTGCACTAAGGAATGCCTGTAGGCCACACCTATCCCATATGTGATCACCATTAGTACATAAGGCCAATGCACACATTAGTAATGTGTATTGAATAGTACCATAAATAGAACCTGTTTGACCCACCTCTTGACCATTAAACATCTAAGAGTTCACAAAGGTTAGTGACCATTCCCAGTGAAAGTATTCAAATGCATTAAGTCAACTACTTGGCCAAATATGTGTGTGTGTAACCTGCAGCATCCTGTGTAATGCAAGTCACAACCGTCAGTGCTCTTAAAACTCATTGCACTAAAGAAGTACAATAGCTCATTTCTTTCCTAGACCTCTGGGAAACCAGCTAGTACCCATAATTCCCAGTTAAGTGAAGCCATTGAAGCTGGAGCTTGTTTCATAGTGGACTTAAATGTTAGAGGAAAGGGGAGAGTAATAACACAGTAGAACAGCTGCAAACTAGCACATACTGTAAAGCAATGGTACAGATCAGATGGAGAATGAGAGGCATTTTAGCAACAACTGGCTAATTTTACTTGGCTTGAACTCCCAAAAAGGGATGTTTACCTAACCACAGACAGCAGAAGAGATTTAACAAGCATGGACAGAAATAGGGTGGAGCCTGCATGTAGAGCAAAAAAGAAAAAAAAAACTGCCATAACGCTGAGTAATCCACAAACTGGTAGGAAGGAGAACAGAAGAACTGTTTATTCACAGACTAAGCGCTTTCACCTATGTTCATAGGGCATCATCAGATTGAATTAACACAAAAAAACTCTACATTTATACAACACGCCCACTACTAATTATAAAATGCTGTGCCAATTAATTCTTAAAGAAATATAGTTAAAAACGAACACAATAAATGTACTATAATAAATAACTGGATGACTAAATAAAAGTATATATGATCATGCGCAAATTAATGTAAATATACATAAATATGTGCAAATCCTGCTATAAATAAATATGTTAAAAAACTTGACTAACAGAAGTGTATCAAAGAAACATATATGTATTTTAAATCTACATATGTGGCATTACAAAAGGGGGGTGTTATGGTAAAAGAGACATTATTTCCAGTGGCCACCTTAAACCTGCAATGCTCTTAACTTCAATACAAAATTTAATGATATATTATCATTAATACCTGGAGATATAGTGGAGTTTGTCCTCAATTGCCATTATAACTCTAAATTCTCTAGGTATATGTTAACATCACCTTCTCTAAAATGGTCAACAATTCTGTCAGTAATAAAAAACAAGAATTTATTGAAACCCTCACATTTCACTGAATGATTATAAAGTGCACTTTCCTTCTTACTTTTTTTAATGTCCCTTACATGCTCTAATATTCTTTCTTTCAATTTTCTAGTGGTTTTACCCACATAGAACGCTGAACAGGTCAAACATGTAGCTATATAGACCACCATCCTAGTATTACAATTGCCTGGACTAGGTATCGAACGTTGGTACCCCTCTACCATGACATATGGCCCTGTGTTAATAAACTTACATGCCTTACACGTTACACTTAGACATTCTAGATACCATCCTTTTCTTGTTACATGTTTTTTCAAATAGATTCTTAAGGTTGGCACCTCTAGAAAAAGTCACTTTAGGGGCCAATCCTAACATATTTGTAATGTCAGGACTTAAAATCTGGTTGCATGAATTGTTGGCCATAGTCCGTATTTGTATAGCTTCATACTTAAAAGGCAATACTAAAGATGTATCGTATTCTATCACCTTTAATTTTGTGAATGTAGTCCCTGTGTTGGTATGCAAGATAGGTAAGAGTGTTTCTTTTATTACGTACTTCATTCCTAATTTTAATCAGTAACTTGTTTGGGTAACCTCTTTCTTGAAACACACCTACAAGAGTATACATTTCCTGTTCAAAATCACCTTCACTACTTGTCAATCTTGAAATCCTAACCATTTGGCCCTTTTGATGATTGGGGTGACAACTGTTGTAATGTAGGAGGGAATTAGAGTATGTTTTCTTTCTGTGCACTCTAGAAATTAATTTCTTCTTATTTTTATCCCAAATAAGTGTAATGTCAAGAAAATCAATGCTCTCATTACCAACTTTATATGTAAAGTTCAAAAATGATGATGTAGAATTTAAATAACTAATAAATTCTGCAAGCTTACCTACTGAACCTTGCCATAAGATCAGTATGTCATCAAGGAATCTTAACCATGTAATCTCTTGTGTTCAAAAACGTAGTTTTCCTCCCACTTGGCTAATACCAGGTTAGCATATATGGGCGCACATTTAGCCCCCATAGCTACACCCTTTGTTTGATGGAAAACGTCACCTTCAAATAGTAGGAAATTATTCAATAACACTAGTTCCATCAAATCAACTAAAAGATGTCTTTTCACATTGTGTATTCCCTCTTTGCCAAACAGGGCATCTCCAAAAAGCACCAAGCCTTGATTGTGCGGTATAGAGGTGAATAAATTTGTGACATCAACTGTAACATATAAGTCAGCATTAATGGAAGTGTCCCTTAAGATTTCTAAACAGTGCCATGAATCCTTTAAAATGTGTTTATAATACTGTACACAGTTTTTACACCAGAAGTCTATGCATGCTGCTATAGGCTGTTTTTGAGCCAGTCGTAAAGACATTAGCCCTAAATGGGGGGTTGTGTAAATCTTTGTGGATTTTTGGAATTCCAAATATCTTGGGTGTTATTGAGAAATCCACAGTCCTATATTTGTACTCTGTATAATCAAGCACATTCTGGGTTAAAATATCATGTAAGACCCAATCAATTTTACTATATGCTCTCCTCATCTCATTAACAGAGACCCTCTCATACGTTTCAGTGTCATTTAACAACTCATAAATTCTACATACATAATCCTGGTGATCCATCAAAACAACCCCACACACACACACACACACACACACACTCTTGACCGACTTCATAACTCTAACCTGGTTATGCTCTCTAAGTTGTTTCAACACATTCCTTTCTTCTCTTGTTAAATTGTACTCCTGGTATTTTCCAGAATTCTTAAGAATACATCTTATTTCTTTTTCACAAACAGTCTCAAATGCAGCTACATGTAAATTACTTGGTGGGAGAAATGTACTTTTCCTTTTTAACTGTGTAACATAAGGTACAACTGACTTCTGTTTGTCATGAAAATATAACTCCAGGTTTAATTGTCTAATAAAAAGTTTAAAATTAGTTAATACTTTAGTAACAACTTGCTTAAAACTTGGCACAAATGAAAAACCTTTACTAAAGGTCATATGCACTTCACTTATGGTGTGCTGCAAAAAATTATACACATTAATACCATTCTTAGAAATAGTCACATACAAATTGGTCAACAGGTACCACATCATTGTAATGACCTTCATAGTTAGAACCATGTCCATTCAACATAATGTCACCAACACCTAGTTCCTCCACTGGTGTTGGTAGAATGAATTCCTCCCTTGTCCTCCCACTGTCTCTCTTGTCTGTTCTGTATTCTCTTGGACCTTCTTGGGAGTGGAGACAGTTCTAAAAAAAATAATTAACAGTCTCACTTGATGGCTCATTGTCCCTGTTAAATTCATCTTCAGAACTGTTAGCCAAACCATTTTGTTCCTAGGTATGCTTACTAGGTAAAAGGTAAACAGTTTTATGCATGTAATCATTAGTATCTCTTAATATTTTCTTTTGTTTTCTGACTAAATTTTCTTTCATATATTTGTCTGTTTCAACTAAAATGGAATGGTATATATGCTTGTTAGGTTCAAACAGCAAGTCACAATTTAAACTGTTATTTCTTTTTCTAGTGCACACAGTTTACGATCATTTTCTCTAATAATAATCCGCACTAGGTCTAACCCAGTGCGGTCAAAAAGCTCCAATAGGTCACCATGCATGATCGATCCTATCTCTGTCTCATTGGGAAATTTCCATATTCTTAAGCTTTTCGGCACTTGGTTTAGTTCCAATGAACGTTTTAAGTAAAGATTGCCAGCTTGCAGGCCTTTGAACTTTCTTAACAACTTCTCAGATTTATGGAGCTGTGTGCAGACTGTACCATACCTATCCCCTTGAGCAGGGGGGCCCGTAGACAGTAATTCCGGTAATTTCATTGTTTGTGTCTTTCGGCTTTTCCCGGTTAGGGGTCGCCACGGCAGAACTCCGGTCCGCTCATGATTGGCAGTAGATTATTTTTACGTGCCAAGTTTGCCAGCCCTGATGCACAACCTTCAACGAAGGTATGCCCATTCATGCACGTCTCCACACAGAAGACACTCTAGCTGAGAATCGAATGGCACAACATCTTGCTGTGAGGCGACAGCGCTACCACAGCACCACCACCACAGTAATTCCGGTAATTTCATTATTGAACTGAAATTCAGCAATGATCCACTTGCTGAGTTCATCCGACCATCGTTCTTAGACCGGTTGTTCACCTCTGGTCTATAGATACTAAGTCCTGAGGTCCCTGGTGTGGAATGTAGTGTTAGTAGTTCAGCCTGAGAATCTGTCAGATTGATCTGGTCCGAACCATGGGCTTTCAACATATGGAACTAGTGTTATTGAATAATTTCCTACTATTTGAAGGTGAAGTTTTCCATCAAACAATGGGTGTAGCTATGGGGGCTAAATGTGCGCCCATATATGCTAACATGGTATTAGGTAAGTGGGAGGAAAACTGTCTTTTTGAACACAACTTGTATGGCAAAGCGATTACATGGTTAAGATTCCTTGATGACATACTGATCTTATGGCGAGGTTCAGTAGGTGGGCTTGAAGAATTTATTAGTTAAATTCTACAACGTCATTTTTGAACTTTACATATAAAGTTGGTAATGAGAGCATTGATTTCTTCACATTACACTAATTTGGGATTAAAATGATAAGAAATTAATTTCTAAAGTGCATAGAAAGAAAGCACACTCTAATTCTCTCCTACATTGCAACAGTTGGCACCCCAACCATCAAAAAAAAGAGTGTAGTAAAGGCCAAATGGTTAGGATTTCAAGATTGACAAGTAGTGAAGGTGATTTTGAACTGGAAATGTATACTCTTGTAGGTATGTTTCAAGAAAGAGGTTACCCAAACAAGTTACTGATTAAAATTAGGAATGAAGTACGTAGAAAAAGAAAATAAAAATTATTACCTATCTTGCATACCAACACAGGGACTACATTCCCAAAATTAAAGGTGATAGGTTATGATAAATCTTTAGTATTGCCTTTTAATTATGAAGCTATACAAGTACGGACTATGGTCAACAATTCATGGAACCAGATTTTAAGTCCTGACATTAAAAATATGTTAGGATTGGCCCTAAAGTGACTTTTTCTAGAGGTGCCAACCTTAAGAATCTATTTGAAAAACATGTAACAAGAAAAGGATGGTATCTAGGATGTCTAAGTGTAACATGTGTAAGGCATGTAAGTTTATTAACACAGGGCCATATGTCATGGTAGAGGGGTACCAACATTCGATACCTAGTCCAGGCAACTGTAATTGTAATACTAGGATGGTGGTCTGTATAGCTACATGTTTGACCTGTTCAGCATTCTATGTGGGTAAAACCACTAGAAAACTGAAAGAATATTAGAGCATGCAAGGGACATTAAAAAAGTAAGAAGGAAAGTGCACTTTATAATCATTCAGTGAAATGTGAAGGTTTCAATAAATTCTATTATTGACAGAATTGCTGACCATTTTAGAGAGGGTGATGTTAACCTATACCTAGAGAATTTAGAGTTAGAATGGCAATTGAGGACAAACGCCACTATATCTCCAGGTATTAATGATAATATATTATTAAGTTCTGTATTGAAGTTAAGAGCATTGCAGGTTTAAGGTGACCACTAGAAATAATGTCTCTTTAATAATAACACTCTCCCAACCCCTTTTTTGTAATGTCACATGTGCAGGTTTAAAATACATTTAAAATACATATATGTTTCTTTGGTACACTTCTGTTAGTCAAGTTTTTTAACTTAACTTTATTTATAGCAGGATTTGCACACATATATGTATATTTATATTGATTTCTGCATGGTTATATATTTTTTTATTTAGTCATCCAGTTATTTAATATTGTAGTACATTTATTAATGTGTTCGATTTGTTTTTAACTATATTTCTTTAAGAATTAATTGGCACAGCATTTTATAATTAGTAGTGGGTGTGTTGTATTTTAGAGTTGTATAAATGTAGAGTTTTTTTTTGTGGTAATTCACTCTGATGATGCCCTATGGGACATAGGGCGAAAGCGCTTGGTCTGTGAATAAACAGTTCTTTTGTTCTCCTTCCTACCAGTTTGTGGATTACTCAGCGTTTTGACACTTTTTTTCTTTTTTGTTTTATGTGTACATGCTCCTTTGAGCAAGTTTGCTTTATTTTGCGTTTTGAGCCTGCATAAAAACCCAGAGAGACAGTATAATGGCAATAGCTTCTTCATTGCAGTACAACACTATGGAGCATTCCTTTTAGGGATCAATCAGGAAAGGACCTGCATCTTAAGTCAGTCTGGGGTGAGAGAGAGTGATACAGAATTCTTACATCCAGTTGCTTCTCATCTAGGAGAACTGCAACCACAAATAGAGAGAGGGAGAGAAAGTTGAGTTACTTAGACCAACTTTTTGTTTTGATCTATGTGGTGTGCTGTTACTGTGAAAGTCAAATGACAAAACCTTCTAGTTTGTTGCTGAGCCTCAACAAAGGTACTGTTTTCATTTTGTTTGTTCAAAGTCTAGAAAGAGAGATGAAAATGCCATATTTGCCAGCTAGCGACTGTACGTTTGGATTGAGCATCATTAACAAATTTATTTTGAAGGTCAGCTGAAGGAAGCTCTTTTTTTTTCTTTTTTGATGCTTTTATTTTCAAATAAATGGCTTAGTGGTGTAACTAAATAATATGCTTTCCTACCTCTATTTGGGAGGAAAGGCGGTGAGGTTATGTGAAGCTACAGGTTTGTCAGTACTGACTTTTATAAATGGTGGAGAATTTAGCAAAATCTGGATCTGTCCTGCTAACTACCAAGACATTGGTAGACTGACTCAGAAGTGATAATTAGCATTGTGCAGTGAAAACCTTTCTTACCTGACACACCTAGGAAAAGAATATGGAGTCTTTTTGCATAGAAGTCAAAGGAAGTATCAGCCCCTACCAAGTATATTTTAGCCTATCAAATTAGAAAGGTGCTTCAGGAAGCCAGGGACTGTCATTTCAGAAAATATGAAAAAAAAAAAGTGCTGCTAACAAAAACTTAACAGGTGCAACAAGAAGTATGCAGGCTACTGCAGGAAAATATTGCACCCTTTCTGGCTTCTGTATTAAAAAGTCTGGCTACCCAAGGAGGAACTGATAAAATGTTTCAGGGTGTTAACAGCTTAACACTGCTGCAGCCACTTTTAGAGGACTCCGATATGGCAGCAGCTTCTTCTAGCACAATTAGTCCGCTAGTTTCAAAGCTCACTCTTATTAAAAAAATTAGTAAGTTGGGTGATGTACCAGCTTTCCTCTTAACCTACTGAGTGACAGGAAAGGTGGCCAAAAGCAGAATGAGCTCTCATTTTTGGCTCCTGTGTAGTAAGACACTAAAAGTCTGCCTTAGCTTTGAACCACCTCATTCAAACAACTAGGGCAAACTGAAAGAATCCTGGCTGCAAGTGAAGTGACACCTGCAGTCAGGAGTCAATGATTTTGTTAATTTGGATATACACTGTGGAGAAACCCTGCAATCCCACATATTTAACCTAATCTGCCTTGTACAGAATTGATTACAACTCGAGGCAAAATATTTCATCATTTGCTGCTGAGCTTGTTATTATGGACAGGCTTCTCGGAGCCCTCACTACTACATGAAGATGGGTTTCTCAAGAAAATCCTACTACAGTGAACCAGCTCATTCAGTTGTTTCAAAGATAGGTCATGGCTGCACAATTGGCAAATTGTGATGGACAGAAGAAAATAGGTTATCAGTATTCAAAACAAACTGGTAAGAACAACCTTGGAGTAAAACCTGAGGATGAGAAGACTTCAGGAGAATCCTGTAAAGAAATATGGACCGAAAATAAAATAGAAAAAAAAACTCATGAAGTGTTTCATTAGTTTTGCATATTTAGCTAAAATTGTCATACACTGTGAACCTATGCAGTATGATTGTACTACTTTATTCCCTCAAACTCAGCCTTTGTGTACTAACATAGTGGAGAGTGCTTTAGTGAGTTGTGTTGCTAGTCAAGTGATAAAATGTGAAGCTTTTGTTGTGGGAAGATGTTTGAAGTCGCTATAAGGCATTATGCTGACACTAGTGAATGAGAAACACATACCGTAGACTAAAAAGAATACAACTAGCCAAGTGGAAATTATCTGCATGCATGGGGACGTTAGAAAATATTTATGGAGAGAATCAGGAATACATACTGTTCTAAGGGAAGTAAATACTCTACAAGCTTTCTCTCTGATTTGATACATGAAGTAATTTTGGGGAAAGGCCATAATCAGTTCTTAATAATATGGGAAGACTAGTGTGAGGTGGGTCAGTCAAGTACTGTACAAGACCCACACAAAAATAAGAGCAAGCCACCTGCTGGGGAATACTTAGAAAGTGTACAAGATGGCTGCACCCTGATCAACAGCTTATTTCAGCTCTGTGTGAAAAAAGAAAATGAAAGATAAGGGTGAGGAACTCTTGTCATTTTTAGTAAATTCAGTTACTAACTAGTAAGTACACTGTATGGATGTCAGTAAAGAAGAAAGTAAGAGAGCTTGAAAGAAAATCAACTAGGAAAGGTGAAGAGAAAGCACGAACTGAAGGGTTCTGCAGCTGTTTAGCAAGATAGCAGTTTAAATTCTAGCTTTGATGCAACACATGGCTTTCAGTAATCTAGAGGAAAAAAATAAGTTAAATGTGCTCAGAGCTGATTAAAATAAAATGCTGAAGGAGTATATCAACTCAAATTGAAGGCTGGAAAAATGGAAGAAGCTTTAAACAGATATTCAGATGAGCTAATGAAACTGCAAAAATCCAAGGTGGAAATGAAAAGGCTGGCCAGGTATGTGACTGTTCAAGAAGAAATGTAAACAACTGTATGATTAGAGAACAGAACACACAGAGAATATCTGAGATTTTCTGCTGTACCAGAGGAACTAGAAGGAACAGACTTTTTTAATTTTGTGAAGGCACAAATAAAGTGGACTGGTGTTCCACAGCAGGAACTGTTAATTGAAAGGGCACTCCATGTTTATGCTGCACATCTGGCAATGAGAAAGCAGCCAAGACATATATTAGTAAAGATATAAACCAACCAGCTCAAAGAGTTGATCCTGACAAAACTGTGCCAAAAGGGCAAAGTATTAAAAGTTGGAGTGTTTGTAGAAAATGATTAATCACTGTACACCAGGCAGAAGAGAAATCAATTCCAGCAGTCAGGAAATGTTGAGAGGTAGGTGTGATATTCAACCTGCTGTATCCAGAAGTAATTTTTGATGCAAAACAGGCTAAGGAGAAAATACAAAAGTTTGTCCAACAAAAAGTCAGCCATCAAGCAGAAGGGTTTCTGCTTCTCGTTTTTCTGATAAAGCATACACAGAGACTTTGCCAGTGAAACCTTTTCCACTGTTCCAAGTAAAAATGCTTTAGAGAGAAAAAACACAGAAGTTGGCTAGAAGGAATCTGGAATACCTTAAAATTGAACATGAATCTGAAGTTGGGAGATGGAAATGAACAGGAAGAAGACCAGCAACACGGAAAATAGTGAATAAATGTGAGACTGCAAACATCAGTTGCATTTGTAAAATATGGCTGTATAAGAAAGTGGAAATAGCAGACTTTTGTTTACTTTGCTAAACTTGTGGACAACTGAAAGGCATTTGCCTCACATCATTAATGTTTGGAAGGACACTGAGGGGAGGGGAGGGGAAGAAACCTTTTATAATCTAAATTGCATGTTTTATAGTAAAGCATTTTCAGTTGTTCTGTGTGATAAATATCCTAAACCAAACTTCAAGGCGAAAAAAAATGGAGATTACAACCAGAGATAGTGAAATACTACCAAATGTTCACTTTAACACTACCAGTGCCACAAGTTTTCGTCCGTAGAACATAAACTTCATTAGAAATACATACAATAAAAAGACCTTCCCTTTTCTTTTTATACTTATAGGCTGAAAAATGTACCTATCACGAACATCATTCAATTAAGTCATTAATTCATTAAGTAAGTAAAACTCTTAGTGGTTAGAGACTCTATCCAAAAAACACATTCTTTTGAAAATTATACTAAAACATCTTAAAACAGTTTTAATTACCTGTATACAACTTAAAAATTTTAATAAATATTATTTTTGTAAAAACAATATTAAATAAACTTCTGCACTTACTTTAAATATATATATATATATATATATATATATATATATATATATATATATATATTATATATATATATATTTTTTTTTAATATATAAGACATACAATAGCACCACCTACTGGCCTAGGAATTAATATATCCTGAATATAAAATCACAGGATAAATAAAAACAAGGTATGTTGTAAAATACTCTGTGTGGATGACATCAAATATAAAAACTGAAATGTATGAAAAAACAAATAATATAACAATAATATCCCAATAGTAATATGTTCCCATTAAAGTTTGGCAGCCCTTAGCTTTAAACGTGGGGCAATGTTAATATTTTCATTTAAGCCTGGATTCCTTCCTGCATCTAAGGTGACCTGCCAATAAAGCTCCCTATATTCCAACAGGCTTTCCCATGTCCACCCCTTTGGTCTACATGTACCTGTTCAAGAATAAAAAAGTTGTACTTTGCCTGTGGGCAGCCCAATGAGTGTTTAAACAGGGCATTTTTCTTATTTTATGTCTTAATCTCATAGGTGTGTTCATAAATATGTCTTCTAATCTTCCGCTCCGTCTTAACAATATAAAATGCACCACAGGGGGAACAGATGGCCAAATACACCACTCTTTCACTGTTAAAATATAACTGGCCACTAATCTTCCTGTCTCTACTAGGTATATAAACCCATTCACAATGTGCAATATATTCACATTGAGAGCAAGCCCTGCAACGGTACATTCCTTTACATTTACCACTACCATTCACAGGTCTTCCATGATCTTCGAGGAGATTTTTTAAATTCCTCCCCCTCTTGAAGACAAATTTCAAGGGCAAGTTTTTTTCCAATGTCAAGTCAGTAAACTCCAAAACGTTATTCCATTCGGCTCTGACTATGTTGTTACAATGGAAAAAATCATTGTTGTACTCAATGGTGAAAGCCCTATAGTTCTCAGCCCTATCTTTTGTTTCCTTCATGGCCTGGTCATATTCACTACCACTTCCCAACCCTAGAACAGGGCAAAATTTTGTACCTCTATTAGAAACAACAGTTCTAATATCATGTGAGAAATCAACAGGGTACCCCCCTTTCAATAAAAAGACCATCAGGAAAGTCACATTCTAATTCAAAATCACAATCCGAGGAGGTCATCCTACTAGCTCGGATATACTGCCCCCTCACCAGGCTCTTTTTCTGAAACATAGGATGAGAGCTATTAAAATGTAAAAAGCAATTCGAATAAGTACTTTTGTGAAAAATCTTGGATTTAATGTTCCCCTTTTCGATCTTTTCTATTGACGCATCCAAAAAAATGTAAGATATTCTTAGAAACATTACTGGTAAAGTGCAAAAAATTAGTAGTGGTTTATATTGCAGCCAGTAGTTCTTGAATTCAGTTTCCAAAATAAAGTTTTTCCCACCAAGCTAAAACAATGTTGGCGTATGTGGGGGCACAGTTGGCCCCCATAGCTACGCCCTTAATTTGGTGGAAAAATTCTCCCCCAAAAAATATGAAGTTGTTAAATAAAACTAACTCCATCAAATAAAGAATCAAGTGCAGGTCATTGTTAGAAACCTTACATTTCTCCACCAAAAAGGCTTCCAACCATTGAAAACCAGTACTATGGGGGATCACAGTAAATGAATCCTGGATGTCAATAATCACAAAGGTCACCACTTTTTCATAGTTTACATTGGAGTCCACTCCCTTCAAAAATTCCCAAGAGTCTTTAAGAATCTGAGTGTTGGTACCCCAAAGAGTCTTAAGTTTAACATAAAGAAACTTAGCAAGAGGTGATGTTTTGGAACCATCGGCCGAAACTATTGGCCTGAGGGGTGGATCACTCAGGTCTTTGTGTATTCCAAATATTGCAGGTATCCTAGGTTTACTGTTGGTCAAATAGTTAAGGTCATTCAAATCAATCAACTTTTTAAGAAATAAATCATTTAATGCCAAATCAAATTTTTTTTTAGCCAATATTTCTCATTTATCGATACTCGCCTGTATGTATCAGTGTCCCCCAGTAAATGCAACATCTTTCCTTCATACATTAAAGTATTCATAATAACTGCACCACCCCCTTTGTCGGGTTTCATAACATGAATATTTTGGTCCATCCTCAGGTCATTCAACACATCCCATTCATTCTTATCAAGGTTATAATTTCTATGCTGTTGGTTTTCCATTTGCCACTGCCTAATATGTTTGTCAACCACAAATTCAAAATTTTTCAGCTGGGGATGAATACGGGGCTCGAAGGTGCTTTTTCGCCTCAATGTGCCCCCTTCATACGACTGTTTCTGGCCCAGAAATAACAATAGAAAATTCATCTTTCTCAAAAAAAGCTTAAAATCTAACAAAAATTTACTAATGTCCCCTTTAGTATTGGGGATGTATTTAAATCGCTTGGCCATTAGCTTAAAATGGTCAACAGTAAGTGCTGTCTCACTGTAATTGAAAATATTAAAATTATTGTAGGTATGTTGGAACCCATCGTTGTGAATAGGAGTACTCGAGGGTTCTAATATTTCCCCCTCTTTCCTTGGTATCCTCCCTGCCCCCCCCGAACAGGATGCTGGGGGTAATAGGAAACCCTCTGATTTATATTTCTCTTGGACCGCCGAAGCGGGGGGGGTTCTCTAAAGGGTCATTCCCATTTGATCATATCCATCCTCATCTTCTGTACCATACTGGATGCCTGCCCCTAACCTGTTGTCATCTTCCAACCACTGTTTTTGCCTAATAATCCCTTTAGGGTCAGGGTAACATGTTTTGTTTGCGTATTCCTTTACATCTTTTTCTAGTTTCTTGATCTTCCTCTTCACGTTAATAGTACATTTATCACCTATTTTCTCTAAAACCATAAAGTACCTAGATTTTTCAGCCTCAACAGTAAACAAAATATCTGAAGTAATTTATTAAGCAAATCTATTTCCTCATGCAAAGCAGACATATTAGTATCATTTTGTTTAATAGTAATCCTCACTATATCAAATCCACATTTGTTAAAAATTTCCAATAAGTCCTGATGCAAATCAGAACACTTAACAATGTTGTTGGCGTACGTAAATACCCTAAGTCCTTTCACTACAATTTCTTTCCTAAGGCATTCTTTCAGATACTCATTGTCAATTTGAAGTGATTTAAATCTAAGCAACAAATCAAAGTTTAACGAATTCCTAAAGGTGTCTGGTGGAACACGCACCCCGTTTCACGGGTATCAAAATTGTTAAATTGCTTATGTTCCAACCAAACACGGAAGTCACCATTACATAAAAGTTTTTGTTTGTTTTTATTAACAGAAGTAGAGTCACCTTGTTGTGTATTCAAACACCTCCGTGTTCGAATCGCCGAGTCAGCCAAGTCTCCTCCATTGGTTTGTGAAAAGAAAACCCTGGGCATACTAAACTCTTCAGTCGCAGTTGCCCTAGCTCCTTCATTCATGTCGTCGTCATTGGGAGTGCATAGATCATCACAACCACGGATATCGGAGATGCGTTGTTCACTCGCCCTGATGTTAAACACTTCCTGATTCCCAGGTGGGAGGGATTTACTGAAAATTAATCCCACACATTGGCTGATGGGGGTGAGAAGGTCCACCAGTTGCTATAACTATCCAACAAGCTTGCGAGTTTCCCCCAAATAGTCCCTCCTCTCATCCACTTCTTGAGAGGGAACTGCCTGCACTCTCTACCTCCAAAAAGGTAACAAATAAGCAACATTTGTATATTTGATGTCATCCACACAGAGTATTTTACTACATGCCTTGTTTTTATTTCTCCTGTGATTTTATATTCGGGATATATTAATTCCTAGGCCAGTAGGTGGTGCTATTGTATGTCTTTTATATATATGTTGTTGTTTGTCTTTCGTCTTTTCCCGTTTAGGGGGTTGCCACAGCGGAACTCCGGTCTGCTAATGATCGGCAGTAGATTTTCACGAACGCCGAGGTGCCAGCTCGACATCCAACCTTCAACGAAGGCATGCCCATTTGCGCCTGTCTTTCGAGCACCACCCAACCGCGGGGAGGACATGCAGGCTCCACACAGAAGCCACTCCCCACACTCCAGCCGAGAATCTAATGGGAGAACCTCTTGCTGTGAGACAAGAATGCTACCGCTGCACCACCGCGGCATATGTCTTATATATATATATATATATATATATATTTTTTTTTTTTTTTTTTCTTCATTTTTTTTTATATTTAAAGTCAGTGCAGAAGTTTATTTAATATTGTTTTTACAAAAATATTTATTAAAATGATTTTTAAGTTGCATATAGGTAATTAAAACTATTTTAAGATGTTTTAGTGTAATTTTTAAAAGAATGTGTTTTGTGGGTAGTCTCCAACCACTAAGTGTTTTACTTAATGAATTAATGACTTGAATGATCGCGATAGGTACATTTTTCAGCCTATAAGTATAAAAAGAAAAGGGGAAGGTCTTTTTATTGTATGTATTTCTGATGAAGTCTGTGTTCTATAGACGAAAACGTGTGGCATTGGTAGCGTTAACAAAGTGAACTTTTGATAGTATTTCACTATTTCTGGTTGTGATCTCCGTTTTTTCGCCTTGAATTTTTTATTATTGGTTTTGGTTGGCAGAATTTCTCCTGTTCTGTTGCTTACTTGTTACTTTATTGGAGATGGAGAGTGCAGCCAGTTCCCCTCGACAAGCAGATGAGAGGAGGGACTATTTAGGGGAGACTCGCAAGCTTGTTGGACAGTTATCGCAACTGTTCAACCATCAGCCAGTCTGTGGGATTAATTTTCAGTAAATCCCTCTCACCTGGGAGTCAGGAAGCGTTTAAAATCAGGGCGAGTGAACAACGCGTCTCCGATATCCGTGGTTGTGATGATGTATCCGCTCCCAACAACAACTACATGAATGAAGGAGCTAAGGCAACTGCGACTAAAGAGTTTGGTATGCCCAAGGTTTTCTTTTGACAAGCCAATGGTGGAAATTCGGCGAACTCGGCGATTCAAACAGGGAGGTGTTTGAATACACAACAAGGTGACTCTACTTCTGTTAATAAAAGCGAACAAAAACTTTTACGTAATGGTGACTTCCATGTTTCGTTGGAACATAAGCAATTTAACAATTTTGATACCCGTGAAATGGGGAAAGGGGGTGCTTGTTCCATCGGAAACCTTTAGGAATTCGTTAAACAAACTCTGATTTGTTGCTTAGATTTAAATCGCTTCAAATTGACAATAAGTATCTGAAAGAATGCCTTAGGAAAGAAGTTGTACCGAAAGGACTTAGGGTATTTAAGTACCCCAACAACATTGTTAAGGGCTCTGATTTGCATCAGGGCTTATTGGAAATTTTTAACAAGTGTAGACTTGATGTAGTGAGGATTACTGTTAAACAAAATGATATTAATATGTCTGCTTTGCATAAGGAGATAGATTTGCTTAATAAGCAAATTACTTCGGATATTTTGTTTACTGTTGAGGCTGAAAAGTCTAGGTACTTTATGGTTTTAGAGAAAATAGATGATAAATGTACTATTAATGTGAAGAGGAAGATTAAGAAACTAGAAAGAGATGTAAAGGAATAAGCGAACAAAACATGTTACCCTGACCCTAAAGGGATTATTAGGCAAAAACAGTGGTTGAAAGATGACAGTAGGTTAGGGGCAGGCACCCAGTATGGTACAGAAGATGAGGGTGGATATGATCAAATGGAAAATTATGGGAATGACACTTTAGAGAACCCCCTGCTTCAGCGGTCCGAGAGAAATATAAATCAGAGGGTTTCCTATTACCCCCAGCATCCTGTTTGGGGGCGAGGTGTGGAGGATACAGAGGGAAGAGGGGGAAATATTAGCACCCTTGAGTGCTCCTATTCACAACGAAGGGGTCCAACATACCTACAATAATTTTAATATTTTCAGTTACAGTGAGACAGCAGTTACTGTTGACCATTTTAAGCTACTGGCCAAGGGATTTAAATACATCCCCAATACTAAAGGAGACATTAGTACATTTTTGTTAGATTTTTAAGCTTTTTTTTGAGAAAGATTAATTTTCTGTTATTTCAGGGCCAGAAACAATCATATGAAGGGAGCACATTGAGGCAAAAAAGCACCTTCAATCCCTCTATTCATCCCCAATTGAAAAATTTTGAATTGGTGGTTGACAAACATATTAGGCAGTGGCAAATGGTAAACCAACAGCATAGAAATTATAACCTTGATTAGAATGAATGGGATGTGTTGAATGACCGGAGTATGGACCAAAATATTCTGGTTATGAAACCCGACAAAGGGAGTGGTGCAGTTATTATGAATACTTTAATGTCTGAAGGAAAGATGTTGCATTTATTGGAGGACACTGATACATATAGGCGAGTATCGATTCATGAGATAAATATTGCCTACAAAAAAATTGATTTGGCATTAAATGATTTATTTCTTGAAAAGTCGATTGATTTTAATGACCTTAACTATTTGATTAACAGTAAACCTAGGATATCTGTAATATTTGGAATACCCAAAGTGCACAAAGACCTGAGTGATCCACCCACCAAAACATCACCTCTTGCTAAGTTTTTTGATGTTAAACTTAAGACGCTTTGGGGTACCAACACTCAGATTCTTAAAGACTCTTGAGAATTTTTGAAGGGACTGGACCCCAATGTAAACTATGAAAAAGTGACTTTTGTGACTATTGACATCCAGGATTTGTTTACTGCGATCCCCATAGTACTGGTCTTCAATGGTTGGAAGCCTTTTTGGTGGAGAAATGTAAGGCTTCTAACAATGACCTGCACTTTATTTATTTGATGGAGTTAGTTTTATTTAACAACTTCATTTTTTGGAGGGGAGAATTTTTCCATCAAATTAAGGGTGTAGCTATGGGGGCCAACTGTGACCCCACGTACGCCAACATTATTTTAGCTTGGTGGGAAAAAGAGTTTATTTTGGAATCTGAATTCAAGAACTTTTGGCTGCAATATAAACCAGTACTAATTTTTTGCACTTTACTAGTAATGTTTCTAAGAATATCTTACATTTTATGGATGTATCAATAGAAAAGATCGAAAAGGGGAACATTAAATCCAAGATTTTTCGCAAAAGTACTTTGAATTCCTTTTTACATTTTAATAGTTCTCATCTTATGTTTCAGAAAAAGAGCCTGCTAAGGGGGCAATATCCGAGCTAGTAGGATGACCTCCTCTGTGATTTTGAATTAGAATGTGACTTTCTTGACCGTCTTTTCAGAGAAAAGGGGTACCCTGTTGATTTCTTACATATTAGAACTGATGTTTTTAACAGAGGTACAAAATTTTGCCCTGTTCTAGGGTTGAGAAGTGGTAGTGAATATGACCAGGCCATGAAGGAAACAAAATATAGGGCTGAGAACCATAGGGCTTTCACCATTGAGTACAACACTGATTTTTTTCATTGTAACAACATAGTCAGAACCAAATGGAATAACATTTTGGAGTTTAGTGACTTGCCATTTGAAAACAAACTTGCCATTTGAAAACAAACTTGCCATTTGAAAAAAAACTTGCCCTTGAAATTTGTATTCAAGAGGGGGAGAAATTAAAAAAAATCTCCTCTAAAATCATGGAAGACCTGTGAATGGTAGTGGTAAAAGTAAAGGAATGTATTGTTGTGGGACTTGCTCCCAATGCCAATATATTGCACATTGTGAATGGGTTTATGTACCTAGTAGAGATGGGAAGATTAGTGGTCAGTTATATTTTAACTGTAACAGTGAAAGAGTGGTCTATTTGGCCATCTGTTCCCCCTGTGGTGCATTTTATATTGGTAAGACGGAGTGGAAGATTAGAAGACCTATTTATGAACACACCTATGAGATTAAGACAAAAAAATGAGAAAAATGCCCTGTTTAAACACTCCTTGGGCTGCCCACAGGCAAAGTACAACTTTTTTATTCTTGAACTGGTACAAGTGGACCAAAGGGGTGGACACTGGGAAAAACCTGTTGGAATATAGGGAGCTTTATTGGCAGGTCACCTTAGATGCAGGAAGGAATCCAGGCTTAAATGAAAATATTAACATTGCCCCACTTTTAAAGCTAAGGGCTGCCAAACTTTAATGGGAACATATTACTATATTATATTTACTTTTTCATACATTTCATTTTTTATATTTGATGTCATCCACACAGAGTATTTTACAACATACCTTGTTTTTATTTATCCTGTGATTTTATATTCAGGATATATTAATTCCTAGGCCAATAGGTGGTGCTATTGTATGTCTTATATATTCTTCATATTTTTTTATATTTAAAGTCCGTGCAGAAGTTTATTTAATATTGTTTTTAGAAAAATATTTATTAAAATGATTTTTAAGTTGTATATAGGTAATTCAAACTGTTTTAAGATGTTTTAGTGTAATTTTTAAAATAATGTGTTTTGCGGATAGAGTCTCCAACCACTAAGTGTTTTACTTACTTAATGAATTAATGACTTAATTGAATGATGTTCGTGATAGGTACATTTTTCAGCCTATAAGTATAAAAAGAAAAGGAAGGTCTTTTTATTGTATGTATTTCTAATGAAGTCTGTGTTCTATAGATGAAAACATGTGGCATTAGTAGCATTAACAAAGTGAACGTTTGATAGTATTTCACTATCTCTGGTTGTGAGCTCTGTTTTCTTCGCCTCAGGTTGTGGATTATCGGTTTTGGTTGGCGGAATTTCTCCTGTTCTGTTGGTTACTCATAAATATACTAAAGTAAACAGATGCATTTTCCCCTCTTCTTTCTTGGTAATAAGAAGTGTAGGCATTATTTCCATGATGGCTGCACATTGAGTAACAGCTTAATTATGGCTCTCCCAGTCTGAAAACAGAAATTTAGAAACTTGAGTAGTAAGTGCACTGCTTGGATGCCAGGAAAAAAGAAATATAAAGGACCTGGGGGAAACATAGCTACAAAAAGTGAGGAGAAAAAAACATACTGGGAGAGGTACTGCAGTTCAGCAAGAAGCAGTGCTAGTTCCAAACATGACTTCCAGTAACCTAGAGGAAGGTATAAAGCAGTTGCACAGAGACCTGGTTAAAATAAACAAAACACTGATGGAGTATATCAACACAAATAAAAAGCTGGAAAATATGGAAGAAGCTTTAAACAGATATTCAGATATGGTGACAGAACTGTAAAACTCAGAGGATGAAATGAATAAAAGGCTGTCTGAATATGAGACTGCGCAAGAAGAGATGTTTAAAAATAATAAAATTGGAGGGCAGAGTACGTAGGAAAAACCTGAGATTTTCTGCTGCACTAAGAAGCTGGAAGGAACAGACTGTATTAATTTTATGAAAGCACAAATAAGCAATTGGATTGGTATTCAACAGGAACATCGTGTGTATGCTCCATATTTGTTTACTAGAAAACAACCTAGACCTTTAATAGTAAAGATGCAGTCTTATTTGCAAAAGGAATTGATTGACAAAACTGTGGCAGAAGGACAAAGTGCTAAAAGTGGGAGACAGCAGTGTGTTTGTGGAGAATGGCTACTCATTGTACACCAAGCAGAAGAGGAGTAAATATATTTCATTATTTAAAGGAATGTCAAGAAGCAGGCATGAGATTCATAACTGCCAGACCCAGCCATCTTAAAAATATTTTTCCCTGGAGGGACAAAATCACATTTTGATGACATACATGCTAAGGAGGGAATACAAAGGTTGAGCTGTGAAACAGAAGGAGGTTCTGCTTAATGTCCTTCTGTTGATTACTACAAAGAGACTGAGCCTGTGAAATCTGTTCCACTATTTCAGTGGAAAATGCCTGAGAGAAAGAAGAAAACATGAGTCAACTAGAAGAATTGAGAATATTTTAGAAATGAAACAGAGACAGGATTTGGGAGATGGTGATGAACAGGAATAAAGCTAGTAACTTGGAAATTGACAAATGTGGGGTGAAAAAGCAGTAATTATATTTGTGAAACATGACAACAAGAAATTCTGAAAATATTGGACTTCCTTAGACTTTGTTAAACTTGTAGGGGGCTTTAAAGCATATTCTGTGCTTTGTGTTTACAGATGTTCACATAATAAAATCAGTAACTTGGAAAGTGACAAATGTGGGATTACAAAGCTGTAATTATACTTGTGAAACATGGCAGAACAAGAGGATTTGGAAATATTGGATTTTCGTGGACTTTGTTAAAGTTGTGGAGGACTCTAAAGCATATGCCCAACTTCACGTCATTAATCTTTGGAAAAAAATACTTAGGAGCTGAGAAGAGAAGGGAGAAAGTCAACTGCAAGTAATTTTTTTCGTAATACTATAATGGTGCTTGACTTTCTTTGCATGCTATGGAGTAAAGTGTATTTCAGTTATTTTTAAATGTAATAGGGATGCTAATATAAACGAGTGCTTTTGTTTTTTCTTTCTACCTTCTCTCTTTTTCCTTGTTCAGTTTTAAGAAATGTAGGCACTGCAATGTAACAAACAAAAAATAAAAGGAAAAAGGAAGGGTCTGGTTAAGAGAGCATGACAAAAGAAAAAATAGTGTGCTTTTTCTCATGCTTACATAGGGGAATGACTGGGTCAAGGCCCTTGGCTTTATCCAGTAGCAAGTTTTAACAGAAAGTAAGTAAATGAGAGTATTTAATATTACAAGGCTTTTCTCCCTGGTAAACAATGTATCCTTAGCAGTTTTGTGTTTGGTTTGCAAGTCCCTAGAAAACAATCTGGTAAAGAGAAATAATTTGAAGAAAGTGTTTACTGAAAACATTTAAGTGTTTTCTCAGCTGGGAGAGCTATAAAGTTGAGACAAAACCAAGCAGCACTTACTAAAAGCATACACTGTACCATGCATCTTAGCATGAACAACCTTCCTTTTTGGTTAACCCTAGTCTGTCTATGTGGCTATCAGTTTAGAACTTTTGTTATTAGGAAGGTAAAACTTCAAAATTTGAAGCTGCACATACTTTTGTGTGTTAAGTTAATAGGTTTTAGGAGAGTATTGGGGGAATGTTTTGTTTTTTGTTTGGGGCTTAAAATAAAACAAAATGTCTTGTAAGATGTGAAATGAGCACAGATGGATATAGCAAGAAACTACTGTGTAAAAGACCAAGCTGCCAGGCAATATATGCATGTGACATAAAAGTTGGAACTAGACCTTTAACAAAAACACAGTTGTACATAAAAGGTGGGAACAATAACTATATTACTAACTAAATAACTATATTAATAACTAAATTATGCTTTGTAATGTCTTTAAATCTCAATAGTCTGATAGATAAATACAAAAAAGTAAAAGTAGTGAACTATATTAAAAGTGTAGAGTGCAAATAGCTATGATACATGAGACACACCTGGAAAGAACACCAACATGTTTTGTCTTTCGGCTTTTCCCGGTTAGGGGTCGCCACAGCGGAACTCCGGTCCGCTAATGATTGCCAGTAGATTTTTACATGCCGAGTTGCCAGCCCTGACGCACAACCTTCAATGAAGGTACGCCCATTCACGCATGTCTCCACACAGAAGACGCTCTAGCTGAGAATCGAACAGGACAATGTCTTACTGTGAGGCGACAATGCTACTGCAGCACCACCACCGCAGTAAAGAACACCAACATGTGAATTTGATAAAGAAACGTTTTCAGGATGATTATTCAGTAAAATACCTGTGACAAAGGAAAAGAGGAGTATTTATATTAATTGCAAGAGGAGCTCCAATAGTGATAGAAGAGGGGGAAAAGAAAATAATGGTAGGTTTGTTGTACTAAGGGGCTACTGACAAGGGAGGAGGATTTTACTGGCATTTATTTATATTCCAACTAAAACTGCTATAGTGGAGCTTAAGACAATTCTGGGAGAAATAATCAGCTTTCAGCAAGGAATATTACTTATAGATGGGGACTGAAATTTGGTTTACAACAGTAAAGATGTGTCAGGGAGACCCAGAAGGGAAACTTTAACAAAGGAAGGTAGATTTATGAAGAAATTTCTGAAACTGTTTGGCATGGAAGATGTGAATTCAGTAGTAGGAATTCACAGTGAATCTACATATTATTCTCCAAGATACAAAAACTGGACCAGGCCAGACACAATTTGTATTTCACAGGAACATGTTCTCTTAATTGAAGGTCTTGAAACATACCCAATAACTATTTCAGATCATGCACCAATAATAACTAAAATAAAAATACAAGGTAATGAAATGAAAATGAGGCGCTTGTGCTTTCTCCCACCTGTCTGTTGAAAAGAGAGGAATTTAAGGAATGAGTTTTGGAAATTATTCAGGAGCTATTAGAGAAGATAGACATAGCTAGGGAGTGGGATAAAATCAAAGTGGAGTTTAAAACTAGTGTAAAAATAAAGGAAAGATAGATATGGTTAAGAAGTAAGAATTATTTAGAGGGACTGACAAATGTTAAATTATTGCAAAATAGGGGAATCTAACAGAACAAGAAGAGGAGCAACTGCAGAATGCTAAGAAAATAAGGGATTACCCCTATTATTAAGAAGAGATGTAGCAGGACACACACAAGATAAACGCTTCGTTGTAAGCAGCCACAGTCACAATAAAAACGCCAAAGTAGTACAACGAAGCAACCAAGATATCCCAAATGGTATAAAAACATGTACTTTATTCGATACAAGTGCAGACAGTAAGCGCTTTCACTAAATAAGCTTCATCAGACCATATAACAGCGCCATAAAACAAAGGTCTTTTTACTACAATTCAAAATCTAGTAACCCAATCAAAGCCTGAGAAATTCTTAGCTGATATGATGAATTAATTAACTATACTGCTCCCTTAAAGGAATAACACTAAGAAATACATGAAATATATGAAATATATGTGGCTGAATAGATGAATAACTTTTAGACATCTCTTTATATGTCTAAATAAATGACTAGATGTAAACATGTACAAACATATGAGCAAATAGTATAGCGCAACACTCATAATGCAATATCTAAAAACAATATTAAAAAATCAGCTATTAATAAATTAAAAAACATTATATTAACATTATATAAAAAGAATATATATAATATTAATTTGAAAAATGTGTATATTTCATTTTTGAATTCTTCATTTTTTTAAAAGGGGTTTTATAGAAGCCCTCTCATTTAAACCACTGGGACATGTCTTTATGTGGTCTCGAACTGGGGGTAATTTAGACCAGAGTGTTGCTATTAACAATTGGTAATCTTCAACTGCTCTTGCCAGTTCTTTGACCACTAGGAACTTTGAAATAAGTGACAGTGACCCTTCACTAAAAAAGACTGTTGGCGCTAACTGTGCAACGAAACAACAATCTAAATGTTCTAATGACTGTCGCACAGTAGCCAATGGTTCCATAATTAATCATGATGATGAAATAGTATGCTGTACAAATGAAAATGAAGCCAATACAGTAATCATTGGGGCCAGTGAACTGCGTACTACTCATTTGAACGAAGGTGAAATCCATACTATGCCAAATAAACACACAGAGAATTTGTTTCCTAAAGTCATAGTTAGAAGAAATCCAGGTGTTAATGATGTGACCGAACCAGTAGTTCGCCCCAAGTCTAATGTGCACCATTTACCATATGTCTCCCTTTTGGGTGACACTGACAAAACCAGTGATGGTTATTTCTTTTCCCTTACCGGTCAGGTCAGATCGTGGAGGGAGAAGGATCAGATCTATGAGTCGGGGACACCAAAAACGCAAATACTCAGGGGAGTATCTACAGAACCACACACACACAAAAATGTGGGGGAAAATGAACAATAATTAATTTTTAACATTTCCTCACATGTACTTTCCATAGAGGAAAACAAAGTCTTATCCAAAGGATTGAATTTTATTCCTTCCTGTAGGAGTAATTTGTCTGACACTGTCTTAGATCTTAAATAATTCTGTAGAAACATTATGCTTTGTATGTTTTATGGGACCACTACTAGAGATATATGTGATACAGCTCAAGTCCCGATTTTTCATTTGAAAAAATTAAGTAATTTCATTCCAGTGAATCATCCAATAGTAGATGCTTACTTGAAGTTAACTGAGGATGAATTATTTAAATATTTTGATAGCATTGGTTCGAATATTAGAGGTAGATATAGGCATAATCTTAGTTTTAAAGAAAGGAAAGCACTTAGGGATCTACAGTATAATCAAACTATTGTCATAAAACCTGCAGATAAAGGGGGTTTAATTACTATCATGGATAGAGTGCATTATGATAGAGCTATGGTTAGTCTGCTTAATGATATAAAGTTCTATAAGAAAATATCGGCTCAGGATGTGGCCAATATTATTGACCTAGTGTTTAAATCTTTAACAGATGTGTTTAAGGGAGGTCTCATCACCAAAGAAATTTATGACTATCTAGTTGTCATGAATCCACTTATCCCTACCATTCAGGGGTTACCCAAAGAACATAAAAATCCAACTGATCCACCAATGAGACCCATAGTAGCAGGTGGAGGTTGGGTAACTGAACTCCTTTTGGTTTATGTAGAGAAATACCTAAGACCAGTAATTGATTCCAATAAGTTTATACTTAGAGACTCTAAGCAATTCTTGATTGACCTTTACGGTTATGTCAAAGGAATTCATGATTTAGAGGATGTTTTGTTTGTGACTCTAGATGTACAATCTTTATTTACAGTAATACCGAACAACCTTGGTATTCAGTTTGTGCATGAGTATTTATTGCAACATAGTGAGTTGTCTTTAGTCAAGATAGATTTAGTAACATTATTATTAATTTTAGAGAACAACATCTTCATATTTAATGGTGATATATTCTCCCAGTGTGATGGGGTTGCCATGGGCACCCCTTGCGCAAACAGTTATGCCAACATGTTTTTGGCACACTGGGAGAATACTATATTGTTCCACACTGATGAGTTTATGGCCCATGTTTTATTTTATCAACGTTTTGTCAATGACCTCTTCCTTTTGTGGAGAGGCAATGTGGAAGATTTATTTGTATTCCATCATATGATTAATTCAGTCACTAATTGCTTGAAATTTAGCTTGAATTGGTCTGCCATACGTATAGAATATTTAGATCTTTTAGATCTCTATATTGAGAAATTACCCAGTAGCCTTATTAATGCAGGTGTTTTTCGAAAAAGTTGTTATAGGAATTCCCTGTTATTTAGGACTAGTATGCATCCTGAATATATCTTTAGAAATCTTATTCGAGGTCAAGGCGTCAGGACTTCAAGGTTAAATCCTTTAGATGATCGTTTTCAAGATGAACTTGTAGATCTGAAAAACAGATTATTAATTAGGGGATATAAGCAGGAAGAAGTTGCCGAGTCTCTGTGATATTAACTCATTGAGACAGGGCACTGCAGCACCATATTTTGGCCCCTTGGGTTCTGTAACAAATCAGTGTAGATACACTGAAAATACTCTTCTCAAGATACCTTTATTTTATACATCAGATAATAGAGTTAAAAAGAATTTTTGGTAAAAATTGGTCCATCCTGCAAATTGATGAGGATATAAAAGGAATTGTAGATGAATATCCAAAATTTCTGTATAGGAACCGAAAAAATTTAAAAAGGTTGTTGTGCTATCAGAACTCCTCAATAACATCTAGTGGTCGAGGTAATACAACCCCTTGTGGTGGCTGCAATTTTTGCTCATACATTGAGACTCCGGAGAAATGTTGCCATCCGGACACACACAAGGAATTCATATCTCATGCTGAGGCCACATGTAGAACCTTGAATGTGGTATACTTGGCAGAGTGCCAAGTATGACATTGTTTCTACGTTGGGAAGACAAATAGACCCTTTAAGGACAGGATTCGAGAACACCTATATAACATCAGGAGACGTTCCGATAATAATGCACTTGCGAAACATGTTAGTAGGTTTGATTATAGTCATTACTTTTTATTTAGGGTCGTTGAGGTTATTACACCCAGTATCAGAAAAGGTGATATTAGGAATCGTACTGAATTTAGGGAGAATAAATGGATCATCACTCTTAGGGCAGACAGGGGGATACCGAGATGTTGGATGCAGACCTTTAGGGAGAAAAACAATAATCATACAGATATTACATTCATAAAGTAGAAAAAGGTATTCTAAGAACTAAGCCAACACTAGAATGAAGAAAGGAGATTCTGCTGATAGGGATGACTGCAGTTAAGGATACAGACAATAGGTAAGAGAGGGTGGGAATATAGTGGAGAGAACTGGCAAAGGAACGAAGGTATTGAGAACAAATAACTAGAGAGGGAAAGGGAATAGAATGGGAAGACGCCAAGAACTTATATACTGCAGGTTAGAGATCGTCTTCCATATAAAGTATTGATATCAGAGTATAGGCAAAGTGAAAGAAATGAGGGTCCTAAATGAAAGACCAGCTCTTGTAGAGTTTTTAGTAAAGCCTAGAACAGAAGTTGCTGTTAATAAAGGAATAATTAGTAGACCATATAAAATATTGTGTGATAACTATAAGAATCAATCAGTGGAGATTAGGAAGGATTGTGGAGAGAGATTGGATAAGTAATTCACAAAGAAACAGTGGAGGGATATATGTATGTCTCCCAAATATGCAACAAAGTCTAGAAGGTGTAGGATCTTTGCCTGGAAGTGTTTACATAGGTATTTTATACCCCAAGCAGACTCCAAAGAATTTTTCCACAGGTAGACAGCAAATGTTATGGGGAAGAAAAAGGTAATTGGGAACAGTTTTTCTGGGAGTGTAATGAGTTTGGCCCATTTTAAACATTCTGTGCAGACTGCTCTGTTGGAGATGCTGGGTGAGCAAATTGGAGTAACTAGAAAAATTATTTTTTTAAGCTATGGTACAAAATCGGAATTGCCTATATATAAGGAAGGCTTTGCTGAGTCTAATTATGGTGGCTGCCAAAAAAGCAATTACTAGAAAATGGAAATCAAAGTCTAAACCAACTTTACTAGAAGTAGCAAAGATAGTAACAGAGATAAAATAATGGGTACTGGGATCTTTATAAAAGGGTAGGAGCAAATTACACAGGAAAATTGGGAATGTGGAATCAATACATGCAGAGGAGGAATGAGGTTTAAAAATGGCAGGATTTGAATGAGCTATGTAATGGTTGACTGACAATAGCTGGATATCTTAAAAGTGATTTATCATATTTACAGCTGTGTTGGCACAAATGTATAATGTTTGCAACTGAGATTGTGTCTCTGGTTTGTTTTCATTTATTTAAATGTAAGATTGCCTATGTCATATATATGATAATTTAATAATATGTTTCTTGTTTAAACAAAAAGTGTAGGCATTACAGTACAAAAAGTAAAAAACGCTAATAGGCTGTAATCTTCAGTTGTTGAGGTGGGGGAATGGGATGCAAAAGTACACAAATCATAAAACACGTAGAGCTGATATGTTTTATTTTTGCATAGGTGAATATCTGGATTAAGACTCTTGGTTTAATCTAATAAGTTTTAAGTGGAAACAAGTAAATAAGAGAACACTGAATATAATGAAGTGTTTCCTGTAGCAGTAAATGTTTCGGCTTATTTTTAGAGGCCTGCAGCTGAGGACTACATTTTTTTTCTTTCTCTCATCTTTCCATGAAGACAAGCTGATTATAGGACAATAAAAAGCCGGAACACTGGTTTCTTCAAGGTTAAAAGTTAATGTTTTCTGAAATCATGCAACTTTTTTTCTCACATCTGAGAGGGGAATACAAATAAAAACAGACATCAGTTAGTGGAAATAAAAGCACAGGCAAATAACATGCCTCTAAGCATGAAAAACCTCAGTTTTAGGTTAGTTAAGGCCTGCATTTACAGCTATTTTATTTGGGAACATTGCTCCTATTAGAAGGGTTAAACTTCATTATTTGAAGATGTACATAGTTTTGTGTTTGTGAGAAGTTAGCAGGTTTTTACAGTGTTCTAAAGGTGTGTGTGTGTGTGTGTGTGTGTGTGTGTGTGTGTGTGTGTGCGCGCGCAGGTGGTGGCTTTTTTTTTGGTATTGTTTGAGGGTTTTCATTAAAACAAAGTCTTGTAAAAGGTGGCATAGATTTCATTGTTGATTTATTTACTATTAATTTTATATTTGTTGACCGGGTTCATCCGTCCGAGGAAAAAAGCTCCAACAGAAAAATAGAAATTTTACATATTGAATACATATAGAATACATTCATCAGTACCACAAGAGTCAAGTGGGGTAAGTTGATCCTTCCAGTAAATCAAGGATGTTTAGGATTACCTGATTTGAAGGGAAATGTTAGAGCTACACAGTTAAGGGACATATACATAACACAGGCAGAAAGCTTTAGAATAGAAAGGGATGATGATGATGAAACCTGGGATAATTCAATAAATAAAGAAAACGTACATTTTGGATACAGATCCTTAAGGAGAATAACAGACTATTATATTCATAAAGTAGCAGAAAGTAGTATACTAAGAACAAAGCCAGTATGGGAATGGAGAAAAGTGATTCTGCCAATATTGATGACTGCAATTAGGAGTACAGAGAATAGACAAGAGGGGGCTGGAATTTACTGGAGGAAGCTGGAAAAGGGAACCAAAGTATTCTAAACAAATAATTAGAGAGGAAAAGATAATAGAGTGGGAAGAGGCCAAGAAAGACATGTGTACTGCAGGCTAGAGATTGCTTTCCCTTTCAGGGATTGATATCAGAATATAGGCAAAGAGAAAGGGGTAGAGGAATTCCAAATGAAAGACCTGCATTGGTTGATTTTTAGTTGAGTCTGCTGTTAAAAAAAGAGTAATTAGTAGGGTATAAGGCATATAAAATATTGCATGGTAACTAAAATAACCAATCAGAGAAGGCCAGAAGAAATTGCGACAAGAGATTAGATAGGCAAATCACAAGGAAACAATGTGAGGACATATATATATATATATGGCTCCCAAATATGCAACAAAATCTAGACAATTTTAGGATTTTTGCCTGGAAGTGTTCGCTTAGGTACTTTAATATCCCTAGCAAACTCAAAGATTTTTTCTTCGGGTAGATGGCAAGTGGTGGAGGTGTAATTTGGAAGAAACAAATACCCGGAAGCATATGTTCTCGGAGTGTAATAAGTTGGCAGACTTTTTTAAAAATTCTCTACAGAGTACTTTTAGGAATATGGGATGAGAAAATGAGTAGCTAATGAAATGATTTTTTTAAGCTGGGATACAGAATCTGAATTGCCTTGTTAAATCCCTGGATCCTCTCGTGGCTGCTGTGTGCTCCTGGCCGTGCCATCCCTCACTCCCACTCTACAACCCTACTGGCCCAGCCCTACTAGATTTTCAAGACCACTTTCAAGTCATCTCGCCTTCCCCCTCTGCCTGACACCATACAGGAGCAGTCCTACCTTTCTCCCAGAAGTGAAGTAAAAGGGGAAAGAAACTCTACAACCCTACTTACCCAGATTAAACTGGTGTACTGGCCCAGCCCTACTGGATTTTCAAGACCACTTTCAAGTCATCTCGCCTTCCCTCTCTGCCTGACACCATACAGGAGCAGTCCTACCTTTCTCCCAGAAGTGAAGTAAAAGGGTGAAAGAAAGTATGTAATATGCTGCAATGCCTAATGTAACTCTGCTTGTGAATTTGCTCTACCACTTACCTGGTGTTAGTATAGGATTACAGCCAGAATACCCAGCAGCCTTCCCCCTTTCCCTCTACCCTTATAGTTGTAAATCCCCTTTTCCTACCTCACCCCGGGTTTTTTTCTTCCATATATCTGAGCTGCCTGCTCATCTATTTAACTGTTTTAGTGGTTCCTCTCCCCATTACTACAAGGATTGGCCACTAGGTGGCAGTATTCACTACTACCTCTCTTCCCTCTCTCCTTCCCACTTTCCTTAACATCTCAATAGTACACTTATCCTCTTTCTCTACTTACTATCAGTCCTACCCTCCAACCAGTTCTCGATACATGTCTGCTCCCTTACACTTACACCTAATATAACTTTAACCTTCCTACCTAGCTCCCTCTGTACTTACCTTTCTCCTGACTGATTGTTTCCTCTCACTGTCCTGCTGTCATCTTCCTTGTGTCTACCCGCTCCGTTCGCCCTATGGGCTCACTCTGCTCCCCTACCTTACCCCCAATTCCCACCCACCCCCAGTGGTCCTAAACTTATGCTTCTTCACCACTCCCTCTTCCACTTCCATTCAATCACACGTGCCGTCCATTTAAACCAATTAGACACACCTATACTCATTCACTAATTACAATACACCACTCCTTTGACTACTTTACCATATCCCTCTTGTACTGCCTAACAGGAACTAATTCCCTCCTTTCTACATCCTCCTTATCTACTTCCACCTCTTACAAATCTTAACCCTACCTATCAACACTTCTTATAATCAATCTCAGTGAAGATGACTTCAACTACCCCAACCAAACTAATATTCCTAGCTATACTTTCTACTATCCTTACCTCTACCTACCTCCTCACTTCCTTTGAAAAACTGCACTATTACCATTTCAACCACTCTCGAAAACAAACAGCAATACACACTTCTATACTCACTTGCAGTCAGATTAATATCACTTCCATTCCCAGCTATCTACTACCCAAATGCCACAGACTCTCCCACTTTAAATATAATAATCACACTGTAAAAAGAGAGAAATACCTACTTAACCTAAAATACAATTCCGCAACAAAACCTCTCAATCTCTCCTTACTAGATGGTGACATCCACCCTAGCCCTGGCCCTGCCAATCCTGCTACCCTAACTACCCAGCCTAAACTCCCCAACTCACTCCTAATAGGACATCTGAATATCCGCAGTCTTAACAATAAAGTAGCCCATCTCCATGCCCTTTTAGATATTCACTTCTTTGATATCCTTTGCCTGACAGAAACTTGGTTGAAACCAGGGACTAAAGACAATGAAATTATCCCCCAAGGATGTAATATAGTTGGACAAGACTGGATAAAACGTAAGGGAGGGGGTGTAGCAGTTCTATTCAAAGATGGATTTCACATCTCCACACTACCATGGTAACCCTCCTCAGGATAGTAATGCAGAGGTCCTGGTCACCAAACTCCAAATCAACCCAAACAAAGCTTTATACATCATCTGTATCTACCTACCACCTGGTAATAACATCAGCACAATCGAAGCTATATTAAACTGGGTATCCTCAACTTACCCCCAAGAAACAGTAATATTAGGTGATTTTAATACTGACTGGAAAAGTGTCAATGCAGATAACCCAACCTCTCACATTAACCTCCATGGCTTTAGTCAGACTATCACCTCCACAACCAGAATTAACAAACCAAACAAAAAAAGAGAGTACCTTAGACTGGATACTTATAAATAGACAGGAGCAAGCTTATAAAGTAGGCACTCTCCCAGATGATTTAAGTGATCATACTTTGACCTACATCATAAGACAAAAACATGATTTGCCTAAACCCTCCACTTTTCGGATTGCACGGTCCAATAAACACTTTAGCCCAGAATCATTCCAAAATGAACTTAGTGCCTGTAACTGGAACCCTTTAAAAACTCTACCACTTGAAGAGGCTATAAAATATCTAAACTCTACTTTTATATCCATCCTTGATGAACATGCACCTAAACGGTCTATCCGAATAAAATCCAAACCAGCCCCCTGGCTTTTTAAAGAAACCAGACAGAACATTTTACTGAGGAACAAATCTTGGGCTAATTGGAGGGCTAACAAAAATATCTCTGATCAACAAAACTTTAGGCAACTGAGAAATAGTACAAAAAGGGCAATACTTATGGATAAAAAGAACTATTACTGTAAACTACAGCAAACTCATCAGAACAATCCCCAAAAATTTTGGGCCAGTATAAACAAACTCCTTTCCCCAGGACACTCTCACACACCTACCCCTCTTGAGGCTGATCCTAATACCTCCCTGCAAACTGCCAATATCTCTAATACTTTCTTCACATAGACCATTCAGTGACTAGCCAGTCAACTAATCCCAGACAACTCAAGCCTTCTCACCACCGTATCAGCTTCTCTACCAACATTTAAACTGCTACCCATCTCTACTACTGTCATCTGCAAACTCATCCAAAAATGTAAGCCTTGTACTCCTTCTGCTGACCAAATACCTTCAGAATACTTGCAAAACGCAGCTAAGGTAATTGCATACCCTGTATCCATCCTCATTAACAGAACCATTAAGGAAGGAACCATTCCAGATATTTGGAAAATCTCCCATATTATTCCCCTTCATAAAGGTGGCAATTCAAATGATTACTCTAACTACAGGCCAATAGCTCTATTATCTCCTTTAGCAAAAATAATGGAAAAATGCATTCACCGACAACTACTACATCATTTATCTCAACATAACATAATAGCAAACTGCCAACATGGCTTTAGGCCATCACACAGTACTATAACTGCCCTACTATCTTTTATAGATACCATGAATAGAAACCGCAATAACAATAACCTCTCATCTGCTCTCTTTATTGACCTCTCAAAAGCTTTTGACATGGTCAACCATGCCCTTCTCATCAACATTCTAGAATCCCTTTCCTTTGACTGTCAGACTATTAAATGGTTCAGGTCCTACCTTAGCAATAGGCAACAAGCAGTTCTCTGGCAAAACAACATATCATCCCTTCAGCCAGTTACCCTCAGAGTCCCTCAAGGCTCTATTCTAGGACCACTTCTCTTTTCACTATTTATCAATGACCTCCACATAGCAATCCCTCAAGCCACCTGCATACAATACTCAGATGATTCTACGCTAGTATGCGCAGCAAACTCCCCTTCAGAACTACATTCTCTAACCCAGAATGTATTAACATAGTAGAAACATGATTTACAAATAGATGCCTCCTTCTCAATGCTAAAATAGCTAAGCTCCTTCTCTTTACACCCACCAACAAATACTTGCCCATAGATTTCTCAGTATTTTCTAATAATGGCACTATTATACTTCCTGACACAACCACTAAACTGTTAGGAATAACTATTGACAATAACCTTACTTTTGACAGCCATATAAATAACACTATCAAAACTGTCAACAGAAAAATAGGCTCCTTATATAGGATCAAACCTTTCCTAACTCCTATAGCTAGAACCACAATTGCTCACTCCCACTTAATCTCAACGCTTCTGTACGCCTCACCCATATATACTAACCTAAAGAAAAATAATCTTACCAAACTAACAAATTCCTATAATAACATCGCCAGATTTGCCACTGGCAATCCCTTTAAAACCCACCACTGTCTGAATCTAAGGCAACTAGGCTGGCTTGAACTTCAAAACCAACTGATAGTATCCCAACTCACCATTGCCCACAAGATCTTCTACCAACCCAACAGCACTCCTATACTTTCCAATCTCATCCTCCCTTACAAAAATATGAATTCCCTGCGCTCTTCTAAGAAACTGCTTGCTTACATATATGCAAGTCTAACAACCTGGCTGAAGACTCTCTTTTTTCTAACACAGTGGGAAAAAACTGGAACCTACTGCCCAATGAACTAACATTACTTCCTTCCTTGCCTCTCTTTAAACATAACCTCAAAAAACACCTCAAAACACAATGGTTATGCCCCTGCAGCAACCCTGACTAATCATTTGCTTTTTACTAATTATAGCTCCTTTTACTTCTTATTCCTTCTATTCTTACTTAAATTACTAACACTCGTAATGGATTGTTACATGCTAATTCCTTGTAAGATAAACTAAGTGATGCTCCTAAATTAATATGCTGATAAACTCTCTCTAGTATAAGTATTAAACTTATTAGAGTAATTTCCTACTCTATATTATTATTACTTGTTGTACAGCATACTTTTTATTTCTAGGCAGTATTTCTTGTTGTACTTTTATTATAATCCTTTCTGTTAATTTTTAAGTTCTGTAATTGCCGGAGCTTTTCTCCCCGGGCCTCTACTGAAAATGGAAATATATCCAGTTAGACTAGCCTGGTTAACAAATGTAAAATAAATAAAAATAAATAAATAAATAGATGTAGTAAGGCCTTGTTAAGTTTAATTCTGGTGGCTGCCAAAAAAAATACTAGAAAATGGAAATCAAAGTCTAAACCAATCATACTTGAAGTAGTAGCCATTTTTAAACTACTCTACTTGCGCCCAACATCTCCCCAGTACCGGTCCTGTGATCAGGCTGCTCGGAATCACCTCCTGCTATCCGCCCCGTGTACTCCCTTCCTGCCTACACACTGAAAAGGAATACCTCCTATTTAAACCCAGAAGAACTCCCAGAAATTGCCTGCTAGTCTGTGTCTCCTACTAGCCACCTACTGAGAGGACTCCCAAATACAAACTGTTTGTGAATGTATGTACCCAACGTTATTTCTGCTAAACTGTTACTTACACTACTTTAATCCCCATATATAGTGCTCATTGGCCTTCCGAGTGTGTGTTATTTAAGCAGTCTACCGCAGACCGCTTGTTACTGCCCTCCTTCCTTTCTCTAAACCCTGTAAACCTCTTACTCGCTACTTGCACCTTTATATCTCTTCTGCCTACTATACTTTGCTATTCCATGTCTTACCACTAGGTGGCAGCACCTACACTTAATACTTCTAGACGTAGACTAATCTCCTGGGGCTTCAGTATATAAAGCTGATGTGTCTTTTCCTTTTAAATTTCGAAAGTAACATACTCCCTCCTTCCTTTACCTGCTATACCCCCCATAATCTATAATCCCACTCTCCCTCCTTGCTATATCTCAAACTCACTTTCTTTACTGTTATCCTAGTTTGTTTTTTTCCCTAAAGTATTCATTACTTACCCACTTACCTTCATTCTTTGGATATCTATTGCTGATACTTTTTTTTCTGCTGCACTATCTTCACTTGCATTCAGCCTCTTGTGTTCTCTTTGTCCCCACCCACTCACTTACCTCATAACCTATCACTAACCCTCTTTATATCACCTCCCCTATAAGTTACCTTCAATTCAGTGGCACCATTTTTAAACTACTCTACTTGCACCCAACATCTCCCCACTACCGGTCCGGTGATCAGGCTGCTTGGAATCGCCTCCTGGTAGATTTAGATACAGAGTGCTTGTATGTATGAGCTAGCAGAACAACACAATTATGTTATCTTTGTATTTAACTAATAAGGTTGTGATTTATGTAGGTAATATAGCTGACTTGTTTATAACTTTGAAGAAGAGAGGGGGAAGGTGTGCTTATCATTAAATAGGTGACGCTGTGCACCACATGGGTATTTGGAAATGTATTGGATGTAGTCGTGTTCTCATTTATAACAAAGTGAACATGAGTATCCCTTGGCTAGTCCGAGTAGTGATATACAAAGCTATCAGCTCCCCTTATGTTCTCCACCTATGCGGACGAAACAGCAGAGTAGCGCTTTTTCCTTGAAACTGTGAAGGGAATACTTGTGCCCCTTCATGTAAACCTGTTATTCAGTGAATAACACTAACCCTTGCTCCTTTGTTATCACTTGGTCATCTTTCATCTATGGCAATTGTTGGCTCTCTGTTTCCTTTAATGGAAAGAGTGTTATAAGCTGTCTAGTCAAAGTGAATCGTACATACCAGAGCTGTCTCTTTTAAAGGAGCTCTGCTGGTACTGTGTTTCCAGTTAGTTACTGCTGTTCTTGCATTATATTCCTACCTTTGCTGGTAAACGCTGAAGCCCCCTAGCAGCTAATTTCGCTTATTCCTAAGGCGTAGTACATGCCTGTTTGTCTCTCCTATGGGGCAATATCTGTAAGGATATGCACTATCGGCTAAATCTAATACCTTGATTTAGCTACGAAGGAGTCAGTTGCAGGGCTGGTGAGGCTTACTCAGTGCCACATGCTATATTCAATAGCTTAGTGATGGATTTATTTCTCAGTTGCTATACCGTCTTAGGCATGAATAGCTTGTATTTGGCGGGACCATAACATTCTTGCTAGGCTTACTCCATGGCTCATGCAATGTTGTATATTTATTGTATAGCGCTTGCGTTGTCTCTCTATTTGGGGATACGTTTGACTAAGATTTTTTGGGCTTGGGGTGCTCGAATTTGGCTGGACCTTAGAGGAGTTATTACACATCATTATGCAAATGTTGGCTTACAGAAATTCTTAATGTATGTCCTGGGCAATTGAGCGGCACTTTGTTTTACTAGTAATGTGTTTTTCCATAAAGAACGTGACTTGTTAATTGTATTTTACACTGTATTGGACTGGCGTGTACATGCTACTTACTAGTGTTTTTTCTTCTGCCACACTTGTAGTTTTTTTTTTTTTTCTCAAGCAGCTTGACTGTGTAGTGACTATATAGCATTAAGAGTGTATTTATTACTGCCTACCCCCTTGCTGTACTGTAACCTTACCTACTCCTGTCTACTACCACCTCTTGTATCTACTCTCCCAACTAATTCTACACCTCAATCTCATTTATCCCGTCTTTCTCTATACCCTATGCATACTAATTGACTATCCTCCTCATCTGTCTTTTTGACCACTTCTGTGCCTGTTGCGCTATACTCTTCCTATATTATCTAATGTATCATAACCCACTGTGTCTCACTTATTTTTATTTTACAGCTATCCGCCCCGTGTACTCCCTTCCTGCCTACACACTCAAAAGGAGTACCTCCTACTTAAACCCAGAAGAACTCACAGAAATTGCCTGCTAGTCTGTGTCTCCTACTAGCCACCTACTGTGAGGACTCCCAAATACAAACTGTTTGTGAATGTATGTACCCAACGTTATTTCTGCTAAACTGTTACTTACAGTACTTTAATCCCCATATATAGTGCTCATTGGCCTTCCAAGTGTGTGTTCTTTAAGCAGCCTACCGCAGACAGCTTGTTACTGCCAGTGCCCCCCTTCCTTTCTCTAAACCCTGTAAACCTCTTACTCACTACTTTCACCTTTATATCTCTTCTGCCTGCTATCCTTTGCTCTTCCACTTCTTACCACGAGGTGGCAGCACACACACTTAATACTTCTAGATGTAGACTAATCTCCTGGGGCTTCAGTATATAAAGCTGACGTGACTTTTCCTTTTTAATTTCAAAAGTAACATACTCCCTCCTTCCTTTACCTGCTATACCCCCCATAATCTATAATCCCACCCCTCCTTGTTATATCTCAAACTCTCTTTCTTTTACTGTTATCCTAGTCTCTCTTTTTCCCTAAAGTATTCATTACTTACCCACTTACCTTCATTCTTTGGATATCTATTGCTGATACTTTTTTTTCTGCTGCACTATCTTCACTTGCTCTAACCCTGACTAACATCCCATTCGCTATCTCCCACTCCCTTCACTCATCCCTTCTATTCTGTCCTACGATGTCTATTTGGTTTAACTAAAAATGCCAACCACTACCTAAGTATTAAAGGAGACTGCCTCTCAGCTCTATTAAATGAGTGACTTACTCTAGAAGTACTCACCTTCTACTTAGCTGTAAGTAAACATGAGTATGTATGCCTGTACCCAGGCCTATGATGTAAAATAACTAATCTTACTTATTTTTTATTTTTCATATTACATGCTATCTTAAGTTTTTTTCTCTTGCTGACTCTGCACACTTTTTTATGTCTGATCTAAATCAACTTTAATGTCACTTCATGCTATTGCTTGTATTGTATGTTATGATACGATTGCATTTAATGTATAATTGCATATATCGGAGCTTCTCTCCCTGGGCCTCTTCTGAAAATGGACATGTATCCAGTTAGACTAGCCCGGTCAACAAATGTAAAATAAATAGCGAATATTGTAGCAGAGAGAAAAGAATGGGAAGTAGGAGCAAATTACATAGAAATAAAATGAAAATTGAAGGAAAAATTACATGGTGAAAAAATGTTTTGGACGAGGAATGAGGTGTGTAAGAGAAAGCAGAAATTGAGCAATTTATGCAATGTTGAATTGATATAATTGTATAGAACAATACATGTCATTACAAAGACATATGTATGGAATGTTTCTCCCTGGGCCTCCACTGAAAATTGGCTCATTCTAGTCAGACTTTCCCAATAAATGTATCATGTTTGTAAATGTGAAGTTGTTAATGTGTTTTTATTACATTCATATAAATGTAAGTTTGTATATGTCACAAGATAATTTGGTGAAGATGTTTCAAAAAATACCTAGAAAGCATATAAGTTCAGGACAAAGCTGAACAAGAGAATGTGAAGGCAGACCTCTCAGCTGTCCTTATTTTGGAAGAATATTTCCCGTTTTGAAGCATGATTTAGGATGTTCCTATTTTCAAGCAGGATTTTCCCCTTCACCCAATTTTAAGTTCCCCTCATCACTTGTGATTTTTGAAGTTGTCTAGTATGCAGAAAACCACAGTATATGACCGACATACTAGTGAAAACAGTACATTAAAGAAAGTGGAGAAACATCTTGCAACTACTTTATTTCTGAAGCAAAAAAAGCACCTTGCAGGGTACTATTTTCAGTGCAGTTCATTAAAGTCTACCGATTTTACATGTTCCCTTTGATAATGTGCTTATGTTTCTCCATTTTCTTTGTTGTTTTTAAATGTGTTTCTGAGTAGCATCCCACATTCCTTCTGGAAGCAGGAAGAGTTGTGTGCTATTTGGTATTCAGATTTTATACTAATTGGATTCCTAGATTTTTTTAGCTGGATGTTCCTATTTCTTAAGGGCCTTCATTCCTATTTTCTGTGTGCAGATTGAGAGGTATGGAAAGAGGGTGTACTGTTTTCAGATTTATTTCTTAGATGAATCTGTTCTTCCATATGCAGATATGACTCTATACATTATGACTGGGGGGGGGGGGTCAATGCCGTCAGCCTTTTGAGAAGGTACATCTAAAGACGGTGAAGAACTATTGGACATTAGGTTTAACTATATTATTTGCACTGTGTGTGTGGACCCTACACTAAGTGGCACTAGGAAGTAGATATAGGGGATATCTGAACATACTAAGAATATAACCAGTATCAGCACATACCCCTACTTTGAATTGGCTAATGACCAATTGTATTGGGTGGAAAGAAAGGGGAACAAGATAAGTTTTTATTTACCTCCATTTTTTTATCTGGGAAGTTTGACTAGGTTGTACAAAAAAAACGTTTTCATTAAAGGCCCAGAGAGAGAAGCTTCTCTAGCACAGAAAAGACTAAGCATAGAAAATAATTACTGGTTACAATTTTCGTATAAGTAAATAATAATGTATCCCCTTGTACTTACATTTGCTATTATTTACATCAGACTAAAAACATACAGTTTAACATTTACAAGATTAAAATAAGTAAATATTAATAACATTAATTATTTTACATCAAAGGGGTTGACCTGCCTCGTTTAGTATTTGCATGAATACAATGACACAGAAAAGTAGTTACCAGTGCCTCAACCTTTTAGGGATCTTGTATTAATGTTTTCCCAAAGTCATATCTTAAAGGGGCATCTTGGTATAGAGAAGACCAGTGAGAAAATATTAGGAAGATTGTAATGGCCTGGGATATTTATAATCGTAGAAAAGTATTGTTCCTCTTGCCCTTAATATCAAAAGACTACTCTATACCCAGGATTTAGGTGTCCACTAGTACTACTGCCTATTGTTGTGACCCCTTTTGAAAGGATAACATTAGATATAATAGGACCCCTAGTGAAAATGGCAAAAATGGTATTAGTAATAGACTGTGTCACATAATTTTTAGAAGCCATACCTTTAAAGAGAGTTTGAGGAGAACAGGTTGTACTTCTGGATATAGAGGGATAGTTGGATGTAGACTGGCTTTTCAAGAAGTTTGCCCAGCACTGGGAATGATGGATGTTGTATGAAAGTGAGAGGTATCTTTTGGGTTGGTTTGCTTTGGGGGTGGTTTAATTAGAGCAGTTTTCCAAATCTGTGGCATGATATTTTGTGTGAGACGTAGATTACTTATGTGGGTGACAGGAAGGCATAGGTGCTATCTGCAGTGATGTATAAAACCGGAGGTTTAGGTTGTCAGATCCAGGAGGGGTGTCAGTGAAAATATTTTCAAGTAGAGTAGAGGAGACTCTGGGATGTATGAAGTGGAAGAGGAGGATGAATGGCGGCAGGGTGGACAATGCCTGATGTTTGGGAGGTGTGGAATTTGTAAAGTAATGAAGTGATGTCAGTATCTTAAAATTAAACATTCCCAAATGTCAATGTAGTGTGCCAAAATAAATGGGTTAGTAGAGAATGATTTAGTAAAACCTTGAAATCTAGGATAAGAAAATGCATGGGCTAAAGCAGAAAAAAACTGGGAAACTCCACAACCCTTTTTGATGTTTGACACACAAGAAGTGCTTTTTGAGCTGTAATATGGATGTTATCCTAACAAACTGTTGGATATAGCAAAGGAAGCCTGGGAAGAAAAAGGTACTCCTTTCAAATATGTCCTGGATCATATTTCTAGCATACACTTTCCAAGTAAGTAACTTGCATGCTTTACTAAAGCATGTGTTGGCTCATCTGCTTTTATGAAATGTGATGAAGTACTTGTGTGAAGCTACAAATTTATTGGTACTATGTTACAATACATTAAAAATGGCAAACAGCTGCTATAAACAGACATCTGAACCCTGAAACCCATAATTCACAAAGAATCATGTTCATCTCCTAAAGGAAATAACACAAGTGAAATTCTTAGCAAGATGAAGTATTCATTATATTGTTACCCGAAATATATGAAACATAGGAATTTCCATATTGCATACAGGATGAAATAAAATGGAACAGTGAACTGCTGTATCCCCTGCATATGATGCATGTAGAAGAGTTAAGTTTAGATAAAAGCAGATCCCATTCTAAGGCCCCCTACCATACCTCTCAACCGGGAATCGACAAAATCTGGACAAAAGCCCAAGAAAAATAGGTACAACTGACCACAAAATCTGTACACTGATTAGCATAAACGTTGCATGCATAATTATGTAGCTCCACCCTCTCCAATTGAATTATGGGATACCAACTTTTAATTGTAAATTGAAGAACAGACAAAATATAAAACACAAAATATAAACAAAATGCTGTTTATATCAATATTTGAACTTGTCAGACTTTGAACTTGTGCAAAAGTAAAATGCAATTTTCTTTTATAAAAATAAAATTAACTGCTTGTTAACACTCCAACTCAGCATGTTATAAGTACAGTTTAGGCTTGTTTTGTATAATTAGGAATTTCTAAATATTTAATGCACTGTTATCCAGTATCATGTATGTTTCTGATTCCCAAATGTTGCCTCTTTTACTAATTGTAAACGCATTGCCCATTTACAGTTCCTTATACTCTCAAAAAAAAAAAAAATCCATTGGATTCCCTTACATCAAAGAAGAAAATTTTGTTTTGCTCCTTGACTTGCCTTTGTGGCACACCAGGAACTGAGGCAGATGCAGCAATTTAATAGGTCCCGTGTAGAGTGCTTGATAGCATGCAGCTCACTTTGGCATGCAAATGAGAAACAGAGAAGGGAGCCAAGGGAGTTTGGCTGTGCTCAGCCTTACAGATACACTGGAGTCAGAACACCTCTCCAAGACCTTTTTATTTAATTCAACACATGAACCAGCTCGTTTTTGGTACATCTCTGGGTATCCTACTTTTGATTTAATTTAGCACAGCCAACAACCTCTGCTCCAAACAGTCAACATAGGCAAGGGAAGGTCTTTCAGATTTCTGTGCATATTCCCAAAGATATTGCTTCTTAAACGTTACAGAAGACACAGAACACAGGGCCAGAGGAGAAGGCTTAGTCTAGTAATGCTGGTGAAATGGAGCGATGCAAAGTTCATTTTAAAATCTTTATCTTCAGTTGCCATAATAATGGATACATTGGACATAACGAGGCATGACAACCTTCATGATTGTATTAAGTTTTATTCCTTGTATGCTACAGCACACTTGTTAGAGCATGTTTTAAATTTATTGTTTTGAACATTTTTCCAGTAAGCAGTGAAACAAAATGTGTGAACCAATAATGACAAAACTGCCCAATTCAGAACATTTCAACCATAAAAGTCTACTCAAACATCTATCAATTACAATCCACCAATTTCGCTAAATATGCACAATATCTGCAGAAGTAAAAGTCATCTAAATAATTCCACATTAAAGAGATCTGTAATTAATGAGGTTGCTGCTGGCAAACAACTTTATATTTCATTGTTTCTTCTAAAAATAAAGTGCCTGTTGCCCTTGAAGAATAAATTGCCTATGTTACATTAAAAATAAGCTAGTAATATTGCAATAGGGAATGGATGGCAAACTGATAACAGGTTCATAGTTACTAGGCATCTCCTCCAAAGGAGGGCATTCTCAGGACTGCAGCATCTACTCCCTTTAAAATACAACACAGTACAGTATTAGCAATCCATCTACGTACTATGAGAGTAGAACCCACAGCCTTTTGCATCAAAAGGAAGTATACTATCTGTTTTGTTGTACTACTGACGATGCAAACAGTAAATTTCTCTTCCCCTGAAGCTTCTTGGCTCCTTGTAAAATCCACTTGACACTCAGCTGTATCTCTCAACTTTGCAGCACAAGAAATCTGGAAAAAGCCAGGGACACAGTTTAAACATTGCTTGTATAATCTTTGAAAGTTGCTAGAATAAAATATTTTGTGTTACCATGCATTTCCTGAAAGATAGGAAGACTGAAACTTAAGGGGCTGTCATTATTTAGTGAAATTGGTTCTCACTGATTTGCCAGAAAATCACACATTTTAAGAGGAACAGACCAAACGTATGAGGCAAACATTCCAGACATTCTGTGAAAATCTGGACAGTTGAAAGCTATGGACTCAACTCCTTGAATCAGAAGTGGTGGTATGGGTAGAGAATTCAGGCTCTTGTACCTTAAGATACAGGGTTTGAGCCTGAGTAACACTGACTACCAGGTATACCTAACTGGGATATTTTATATACACACACACAAACTCCCCTTATCATAACTCGCTCGTTGGCAGCTACAGTCCAACACACACGCGCACTTGCGGTAAAAGAGTCACAGCAATAAGAAACATACTTGTAAAGACTGAACATTTGTTTACACACACTGAACCTGGTAGTGGTAGCAATAAGAAGCAAACTTCCCTTACCGTAACTCGCTCGTTGGCAGCTGCAATCCGAGAATTGTGACTTGTACTGTATTTAAAAAAAATTGCGCAGGCAGGAAGAACAGGACCAGACCAGAAGAACATAAAGAGCCCTTAGTTCCAAAAATGCTGCCTGGAGTAGACCAGCCCCAGCTACACTATTGTTTGTGACATCTCAGAAAGAGATGTAAGACAGGTCCCATTACAAAAAAAAAAACAATATTGACCATTTATTGTAATGAGGGCATGGGTGGACTGATTCCTCTGCAGAAGTTAACTAACTTAACTTAAATCAAATTGTGCACAGTGCACCCAGTAAAGCTCCAGTCCTGAGTCCACTCTGCTGAGTCTGCTCTATTCTCTCACTGCTGCTGCTAATACAACTCATTCCAAATTATAAAGACATTCCAAGAGTCTCTGAATGAGTCCGACAACAGACAGTCCTCTGCTTCATTAAGCTGATGTTCACTACTCATGCCCTGCACTTCATTGCTGTGATGCATGGTGATGTCATCCATTATTTAAACTAGTAAATAAAAATTAAAAAAAAGAAAAAATTGGAATTGAAGGGGGCCACTCAGGAATTCGTGGCACCCCATTATTTTGACCTCAAAACCAGTAAATGCAAAAGAATTTGGTATGGTTGAGAGGTATGCCCCCTATGAGGAGGTCTTATGTTTTTTGTGAGTACCATGATGACATTTTAAATAAGCAGCTGAAAGTCCTTGGCATGTCAGTGTTAATGTTTGTGTATTCAAATCGTGTTTATATAGAAAGCAGAAACACACAAAAAAAAAATACTGAAAAGGTAGGAAATTGAAAGGGGATATCATATATTGTGATTTAGAAGCTGTGGTTTTGTTTAAAATCAGTTGTTCTTGGGTAAAGCTTCTAATCAAGGGTGGTTTGTGTCAGTAACATAAAAATAGGAAATACACCCCAGGGATCACTTCTGAGTCTCTGCTCGACAGTGGCACAGGAAAATAACTTTTTTGGGTGGCGTAAGCCAAGGAACCTTGTTGGCTAGGCTTACGTAGGCCCTTGGACCGGTAGCCTAGTACCTACCTATGAAATGGCTTCAAATTAAAGACAGCTCATGTTTACAACATAATAGGTGCATTTGACTGTCATCTTTAACAGTCACAAAAAGCTTAGCAGGCTTCATAAATCTAAATCATATTGAACACAAACTTCCTATCTAAATACTGCACAAATAATCGTCTTACCCTCCGTATTGTGCTCCTCCCCCATTTTTACTGGCATTCCCAAAACTCAGTTACAAAAAACTTGAGTAGACTCTCCACAAAGTTGGGAAGTGTGCTGCAAATGTACCAAGTAAAGCACATCATGGCACAGCCGTCCTCTGAACTAAATGGCTAAAGCTACCAAAGTTAACATTTCACCAACTAAAGACAGGCCCACTATCTGCTCATCTCTATCATTTGAGTTGAAAAGTATAGCCCTACATGGAACCTTAGATCACATTCTGTAAACCTTCGTTTGTTAATCAAACATTAAATGCGGCCACCTATACAGTGTCTATACCTAAGCTCGGAAATGCAATCCCTGCCCCCACCCCACCCCCCAATATGCATACACAAGCACACACATTAGATACAAAACGTCACCCATTTACATTTCTTGAAAGTCTAAAAACGTACTCATTCTAACCTGGCTTTGCCCTTATACCTGAAAATTCAGTCATCTAACTCTGTCCTTAATCATTCTTCCCACCTTCTTTTCCTTCAATTAGCTCCAACTGCTTCCTTTTAATTGTCTAGTTTCTCCTTTCTATTTTACTGCGTCAGCTAATTGTTTACTGTTCTTACCCACACTTTCTCCTTTCTCACTTTTCCTTATCTTCTCATCATCTCCCATATCACCACCCACAATAACCTCCTTAACTTGCTATCAATAACCTTAACAACATACTCCTTCACTCTGTATGTCTTTAATTATAATGTGCTCTGTACCTCTAACTGTATCTGTAATGCATGTATTTCCCAGTCTCTACTACTTGATCTCCAACCTAACTCTTTCTTGCCATTCAACTCACCTCACTGTGTTTATCTAGCTGTTATGTATTACATCTCTTGTGTCTTAACATAATTGTACATCAGTCATTTGCTTTTTTGATGTATTTTTTCATCCACGATTCTCTTTGTTAAAATTTCTGAAACTTGATGTATAATCCTGTGACAATTTTACAAAACCCAGACTATATTTGCTCATCTACATTGTATGTGTGTTCTGCTTTTATTCCTAAGACAATTTTTTGGAGCTTTTCTTCTTGAGTCAGTATTGGAAATGGACATTTTCCTCAATTAGACTATCCAAGTCAGTAAATGGATATGGTAACTAAATAAGTAAACCTAACAAACTCTTTTTTTTTTTTTTTAAATACATCTTAACTCAAAAGTTATGATCTGAAATTTAAAATTTGTTACTAAGAGCAGAGCAAGAACGGAGACATTTTATTGCAAAAGATTTCCAACTGGATGTGAAACAAGAAGGAAAACTGTGTAAATAACTGAATAGCTAAATGACTTAGTCTGCATTTTAAGGTTGATATGTAGCTGAAATAGATCTAGACCAAGCCAGTGTTGTTTAACCAACAGGCTCAAGTACATGTTGTAACCCCTGACATGTAGACAGACTAAAGTCAGTGTAGGTAACCAACAGGTAGGAAAGGACATTACTGGTATCTTTGATGTGCAACAAAAGTCAGTGAAGCTGATTTTGTTCACGATTTCTGTTTCCAGTCTCCATACACCGGTAAACTAGTAAATATTTTTTATCTGTCACTGTGTTCCACTGACTTCATTTGTTCTATTCTGAATTTCTAATGTGAACTGTGTTTTCAGTACCTTGTGCACAGTACTTCTGTCCGCATTCACATCTTGTTTACAATGTACAGAAATCTAATTTATATCTTTGATTTATTGATGGTGAGAGTGACAGTTGTGAACGTCAGTGCAGAAAAGTCAGGGGATTCCATCTGAAAGTTTGAGGAGGGCAAGTGCACTCTTTGAAACTTAAAAATTTAATTGCAGTTAGGGGGAACATATACTAACTTCAAAATTGATGTACCTCAGAGAATTCCACCAATCTCAGAATTAGTATGCATAAGTACACGGGTGTGAAGGATGAAACTCATGTTTGGGGTTCAGGAGGAGGTTTGCCTGCTGTAAAAACACTTTAAACGTGTAACGGTGTACTTCACAATTGTTTTTTGTTGGAATCACATTTAAATGTTTGATTTGCAATGGTGATTGACAGGTTGACAGACGAGATCAGACAGGAGTCCCTGTGGACTATGATGTTTGCAGATGACATTGTGATCTGTAGTGAGAGTAGGGAACAGGTGGAGGAGACCCTGGAGAGATGGAGATATGCTCTAGAGAGCAGAGGAATGAAGGTCAACAGGACTAAGACAGAATATATGTGTGTGAATGAAAGGGAGGTTAGATGAATGGTGAGGATGCAAGGAGTAAAGGTGGTGAAAGATGCAGAGGACAAGAAGAAATGGAAACAATTGATCAGCTGTGGCGACCCCTAACAGGAACAACCGAAAGTAGATGATGACATTTGAATGTTTGAAATGATGGGACTAGTTTTAAGTATTGCACTTCTTGATATAGAGCCAAAACCAGGACAATAAAACCATGTATACAACTCTTAGACCTTGAATACAAGCCATGGTTACAGTTCAAGGCAGCTTTTATTTTAATTACCAATGTCTGAAAGCCCAGTTTACTTAACTGTGGCTTCTGTTTAAGGGTGGCAGTTAATTGAAAATATAGTGTGTATGTAATATGAATTAATTCTTAATGCTTGTACTTTCAGTGCTATGTTACATCAGAAGTGTACCGTCCCCCTGAGTAAAGATCCCCAAGCAGGAGGTCTCATAACTAAGATAGTGACCAAAGTGAATATGCCATACACTTGCTTATTAATTTGAGCAGGCAACAGATCTTAGAGACCCAGAAGTTGAGTGTCAATAAAGATGCTGCTTCCCAACAAACTAGAAAAAACATATCTGTAATAAAAATGGTTCTTTATGCGTACGTTTTGCTCCTCCATTTGTAAGTTTGGCAATCCTATTCCTTTTCATGATTATAATAGTAGAATTCCTGAAATGCTGGCCTTAATGTGTTACTATCATACGTGGCCATTCTTTCAGGCAGAGTGACTCTATAAAGGAAACCCTCCTCCATGCTAAAGGTGGCATCAACCTTCTCATTAAAGTAGTCCACTCAGCTTCCATTTATCTGTCCTTGCCTTGAAAGTTGAAAAAAAAATGACTGTGTGCATTTGATGTTCACAGACAGTTGTCTTGAGTATGTGTACATGTTTGTGTGTGCCTAAGCTACCACAGTGCATGAAATGGTGGAAGAACACTAACTCTGCCACATCTGGCAGCACAGTGTTTGATTCAGAGACATGGTAGTGAGCCACTAAAGAGGTATCCTGTGCAACTTTGCCATGTCTGAATTGGAAATTTTATGTAACTCTAATTGACCACTCCTAGCATGGGTGGAGAAAATCTTTGAGTCTAGGTTTATCTGTACTGCCTTAAGTGCACAATGCTGTGTTGCAGTGAAATATAACTGCTAGGAAATAATGCCCATATTTTTTCAAACAGGTGACCAAGTAAGCCGTAGATGTGTAACCTACCACAAGAGTTTCTCTCTAAGTTGTACTGTTATAATGAATATTTCACACAGCTGTAATGTACAGAGTTAAAATAATTTCACTAGCATAGTTATTGTGCAGTTAGAAAATAAAATTTATTTTATGTAAAGAGGTGTGTTTAGTGTGTAGTGTTAAAACATTCATTTTTTTTTCTTTTTTGTATTCAATTTTAGGACAGAAGAGCGGACTTCTGGATCATTCCAGTTATTCAGGGATTTGTACAGATTGAAGAACTTGTAGTTAATTATAATGAGTCTTCAGATGATGAAAAAAGCAGCCCAGAAACCCCACCTCAGGAACAAATCTGTGTAGATGATATCCATCCACGGTTTCTGGTTGCTCTTATTTCACGAAGAAGCAGACACAGAGCAGGTATGTGATAGGCTAGTAACATAAAGCATTTAAGTATTAAAATACTAGGCAAGCAGTCAGCTACATCTTATTCTATGAAAGGAATATTATTAAAGTTATATTTATGATCAGAGCCATTGTGTTTCCTTTTGCTTGTTAATGCTTCCGATGCAGTTCACTTAATGTAAGAGTTCTAAACATTCACATGCAATGCTGTGTTACTTCAAAAAGCTGTTATAATTTGGGAAGTACTGTAGAAAGGCAAACATATGACTGGTTCTCCATGGCTCTGTATGCACTGATTGCCAAGAAATGTTAAGGTCTGTAAGTAAAACTAGTCAAACAATCTTCCTAAATGCTTAAACCTGATTGGTTAAACCCCTGAACATTTGGATGTTAATAGGTAATTACTGCATGATAAGAGATCATGCTGTTGTAAAGCTTATTGTCAGCATTGGACCAGCAGCAGCAGTTCAGAGCTTAAAAATGCCTGTCAGTTTCATCATTTCCAAGAAGTAAATAAAAACAGTGATCTAATGTTGGTTGTCTTCATTTGCTCTTCAACCTGTGGGTTTTAGATCAGAGTATCAGATCCGACTTGGCTGCATACCAAACCTGTAGGTTCCAACATCTGAGCTCCTCCCCCTACCCATGATGCTTCTGTCCTCCAAATCCCACAGATCTCATTTGCCCCGCTTCTCTAAGCATCAGGTTCTCGCAGTCTTATCTCCTCAGGGCTGTTTAGTTGGCCAGTAAGTAAGCATTTGTTAATATCATAGCCTAAATTTATAGTTTGCCTTCCCTATCTCCTGTCTTCTTTTTCTGCCTTATAGCAGTTTCCAAGAAAGAGTTTTTGTCTCTTTCTCTCCCCTCTATACCGACTTATAGATGATAAAAAAGGATTTCTTGTTCTGTATAACTTTAAATTTAATCTTTATTCTAGCAGATTCAACTTTATCATGTGTGTGTTTATTTATTTTTTTTTTTTTTGCCTTGGTCGCTGTTTTTTTTTCTTCTCAGGATGTCTGATTCTAAATCTGCAGGGTTTAAGAAGTGCAGTACTTGTGGGCATACAATCCCACTTTCAGATGCACACTCAGAATGTTTGTTTGTCTTGGAGAGGCTCACCTGGATTCTGCTTGTTCTTTCTGTGCCAGCTTTAATGTGGGCACTAATCAATTGGCACAACAAGCTTATTTTGAAAGGACTCCTTCCTAGTTTTTCTTCAGCCACAGCATCCACTTCAGGGGCTCAAATCTCTGCTAAAACACATAGAGTGGAAGAGATCCCCCAGTAGATCCCGCCATTTGGGAAAACCTCCTGCCAAAACATCCAGACCCTTGGAGTCGACCACTTTGGCTCCTGTTATCATTCAGGACACACTTCTAAGCTGAAGCCAAAGCTTCTCCCCAGAGCTGGTGACAACCAGACCCAAGTCCACTCTCCTGCAACAGTCCAGGCCCTCTTCCAGGCCTGCTTCAATAGCTTCTTCCATTAGGTCCTCCCGAAACCTTTACAGAGCCGAGGTGGACAGCAAGATCGTCACATTTTTCAAGTCACAAAATCAGCTGGCGATCTTGCCTGTTCTGTCCCCTAGTAGATCCGGGTGCAATATTCTTACCTTCACCTCTCTCTCTCTCTCTCTCCTCCTCCGATCCAGCCCCAAATTTCATAGTTATTGGGTCCGAGCCTTCCTGGAGCCGAGACGTCAAAGCTGACAGATATGGTTACCTCGACTCTGACAGTCTCCCTGACTTGCCTGTCTCCAACTGTTTCAGAGCCAAGTGACTGAGCCGTAGCTTCGGTGTCTGTTCCAAGGGGTTGACATTGACTATGTAATTTTCAGAGCTGTCTCTTCCTATCGGGGCTTCAGCGTTTGACAGCTCGGCTCTGATTCCTCACTCTGATCCAGGGGTGGTTGGGGTTGTGGAGCTTCCCCTTCAACAGCTTCAGCTCTGGCGGGGGTGCCTACTGTGTCCTGATCTCTGTCGGCATTCAAGGTGCTGGAGAGGGTTGTGCACCCAGAAGAGCCACAACTCTACCTCTTTGGACCCTGGCCCCCTTCACCAGCTTTTGTGCCTGAAACATCTACTCTTGTCCACTCCAGAACAGCCTACTGAAAAGGACTTCTAGTCTACTTCCCATTTGGACCCCCTGGAGTCTTCTGATAACTCCCTGGAGCACCCCATCAAGGAGGTCCCTCAGAAGCACCAGTGCAAAAGAAGACACTGTGATTCCCCTTTGGAATCCCTTACAGAGGACACTGATCTCGATGAAGGGGAAGGGTCCCCGGGATAACCACCCGAGGATGTCTCCTTTGGAGATATCATGGAAATCCTTTGCCAAAAGGGTGGGTGGTCTTCCAAAAGCCCTAACCCAGAGGAATCTGTGTTTCTGGAAGCCTTTCGGTCAAGCCCATCTACTTCTTGGGTCTCCCTTTGCCCCCTTGTGGACCCCTTATTGACCTTGTTTCTTGCAGGGCATGGAGGGAACCAGACACAGTGGAACCAGTTTCCAAGCGGCCTGATAAGATCCGTAGTGCCTCTTCTGACCGCCCGCACTAGTCTAAGGGAATTCCCATTGATGCCATGGTGGTTGCAGCTGCCATCAGAATGGAGCTGACCCAGCAGATCTGCACTGTCCCTCCCCACAGGGAGTCTAGGGCCTTGGACAGGTTTGGAAAGCGGGTTTATGCTTCAGCCACCTTGGCATTGAGAGTGCTGAACTACTTGGCACACGTAACCAGGCTACAGAGGGATTTAGTTAAGAAACTCTCTATTTCTGTCCCAGGGTCCATGTCTGCTGAGGAACAAAAGACCTTTTCCTCAAGAACGGCCACCCTTCAGTCTGTTTCTAACATGTCCATGAGGTTGATCTCTCATGCTGTAGAAGGTGCCTCATGGGTGGCCAGATCAGGCATTGCCATCAGACGCCACACCTGGAGGCGGCTGTGTGATTTTTCACAACCCTGTAAGGCATTCTTCATCAACGCTCCCTTCGATGGATTGACACTTTTTGGTCCAACAGTTAAAGATGCACGCTCCCAAAGTGAAAAGGACAAAAAGACCTGGTCTTTCATTGGGATACACTTCTCTATCCCACAACGGACCTTTTCCAGGAAACAGCGTGGAGGTAAAAAGTTGTGATTCTGTAAATCGCAAGGTCCTTTTCAGGATTTTCAAGGGGACCTTTCTTCCAGAGGCAGATGGGGAAATAGCTGTAAAGGCAGAAGCTGCTGTTTACCCTTTTTCCAGAAACCCTCACCAAACAAAATCCTCCCTGATGATGTTCATCGTGTTTCACTGTTGCAGTCATTACACTTGGGTTATCCTGCTGGCAGGTGACCCGCAGTCGGCCCAAGTTCCAAAGTCTTGGTCCGGCGTCGGTTGCTGTCGCCTCTTGCCTGATGTCAGTGCGCCGGGGGTATAAAAGTTGCAACCGACGACATTTTCTTCATTCTTTCTTGCCACACGGTGCCTGAAGCAAAAGCAGTTGGCAAGTGCCGGTCGGTCGACTCCTGAGATTTTTAAAATTGAGTTTCAGAACCAAAGTCTTCAATAAAGCTGAGTACCCCGTTGGGGAAACTTTTTCTTGCTCCAGACCGATGTCAGTAAAAGTTAATAATTGTCTTTCTTTTGGGAAGCAAATACCTCATAAGGACTTTCACTCTTACTGTATTCCTTGCCTAGGCCCTGACCACGACGTTACTAGTTGTCGATTTTGTGCTAGATTAAATTAACACACTATTAAACGTCGGTTTGATTTTGCTTTACATTATTTTGGCCGAAGGTTTAATTACATAATGCCATCGGAACAACCAACGACCAGAATTTATAAAAAACACAAAAACAAAGAAAAAAACAGGCATCCGAGGTCCACAACCGATGACGAAGCCTCTTCTAGGCCAGTCGCCGGTTCTCAGTGAGGTGCTTTCGCAGTCCCTGACACCCGCTATCACAGAGCCACAGGCCGTAACCGACAGCCACGTGGAGACACCGAGGCCTGTGGAAACTCAAGGTATTGGGCCTACGGAAACTATCCCCTCAGATGGGTCCAGAGCCGCTGAGCAGGCATCGGCTTCTGAGGGTGTTTTCAGACCTTCACAGCTTACAATTAAGCCCACTACAGCAGCAAAGGCAAAGTCAAAAATACCATTAAAGACAAGGAAACAAGTACAGCATTCTCCAGAACAGTCATCCATGCCAAAGAAACAGATGCTTAAAATGGCCGAAGACCTAATTACTTTAATCAGGGGTTCCCATCCCCCTCCTGACAAAAGGCCTAGGCAAGACACTGACTATGATTCCTCTGACCAGGTTTCCATTTCCTCTGATTCTTCTTCTGATCAGGGATATTCTCTCCCTCCCTATGAGGACTCTGATGTAGAAGAGTCCATACCTTCAGCCTCTCTGCCTGAGGATTATTCTTTTGGAAAAACCCTGCACACCATGAGGGAGCATTTCCATTGGGAGAGCCAGGATTATTCAGAATCCAAGAAAAGGCTCAGAGACTTACTTTTATTGCCTCAGCACAGGCCCCTGGCTATCCCCCCTGTGCTTGATATTGTTGATGATGTTTTTCCTGAATCCAGTCTGTCTCCTGATTCTTTACCCCCTGCACCAGTCAAGCCTGACAGGTACTACAGGGTCGCTGACTCTAATAAATTTCTTTACAAAAACCCTGCTGCAGACCCAGAAACCATTTCTCAGGGTCCTAAAGCGGTTAAGGCTTCCACTGCTAAAAATCCTGTCCCTTCTGATAGGGATTCCAGAGCTCTGGACAGATGGGGGAAAAAGTTTACACTTCTGCTACTTTAGCTGTAAGAGCTTTAAACTGCCAGTTTCACATGCTTAAATATCAACAGTACCTCATGTCATTGTTAAAACAGAAAATGGTTTTAAATACAGAAAGTCCTCACAGTAAGGAAATGCAGGATTTATTGCATGCAGTTGAACAAGTTGGAAAGCATACTCTGCAATGTGGTTTTGATTCATTAGAGGCTTCTTGTAGAGCCGCAGTTACAGGCTCAGTTATTCGAAGGCTTGCTTGGTTAAAAGAACAAAGTTTACCTGACCATGTTAAAGTAAAATTATTGGATGCTCCATTACAGCATGATACTTTGTTTGGTGTTAAGGCAGAAGAGGTGTTAAAGAAAATGGAGGATAAAGCAAAGTCAATGCAGACAGTGAAAGATTTCTTACAGGTTCAACCACCTAGATTTAGCAGAAACTGGCCTTCAAAAAAATTGGCCCTTTCCAGTGTCAGACAGGCCACAAAGAGGCAGATACAGATTCCCAAGAGGCAGATCTCAGCCCCAAGCCTCCTACAGACCTAAACAATGGGGTGCTTCAGCCCCCAAAGGAGGGGAAGACAAATCACAACCTTATAAGAAACCGTCCCAATGACTTCCCTGTACAAATGCCAAGTGCTTACATTTTGACAGCACCCCTAGGGAGAAAGCTAGCACTTTTCTCAAAAAATTGGCACATGATCACCCAGGACCAATGGGTGCTGAATATTGTTTCTCAGGGTTACAGGTTCCACTTCCAGATGCTTCCAAAACCAAAAGGTATGCCAGACCTGCCACTAAACCAATGGGCAGAGGCACAAAAACAGATTGCTGCTCTTATGGACATGGGAGCTATTCAGAAAGTTCCACAACAAGAACAGGGACAAGGATTTTACTCAAGACTTTTCTTGGTACCCAGAAAGGACAAAGCCTGGAGACCAATACTGAACCTGTCAATCCTAAATACTTTTCTGTATGTTCCAAAATTCAAAATGTTAACACTACAGCAACTTCTGCCCATGCTGGGCAAGAAGGCTTGGCTAGTTACTTTGGACCTCAAGGAGGCATACCTGCATGTCCCAATCAGACAATCTTGCAGAAGATACCTCAGATTCATAGCAGGCTCAATGCATTACCAATTCTCTGCATTGCCCTTTGGCTTATCTACTATGCCCAGGGTCTTCACAAAATGCCTGGCACCAGTAATTGCATTTTGCAGACAAAAAATAATTCAGATATATCCCTACTTGGACGACTGCCTTATTCAAGCAGAGAGTAAGGACATTATTCTAAAGCATCTGGCATTTGTGAAAAGATTGCTTGTTTGCCTAGGGAACACAGTAAATGAAAAGAAATCAAAACTAGTGCCCTCTCAAGAGATAATATTCCTGGGTGCAAGCTTAAATACAACTGCCCAGATGGCTTATCTCATGCCAGACAAACAAAGGCAACTGACTTATTACTTTCAAATGATGGCAACAAAAACCCAGCTCCCTGCAAGAAAAATTCTGCAGGCCCTGGGCTTCATGGCATCCTGTATTCTACTAATTCCATATGCAAAACTGCATATGAGGAAACTACAATGGTATCTAAAAACTGCTTGGACTCAGCATTGTCACAGTCTGGAGACGATCATAACTTTAATTCCCTGCCTACAACAGGAGTTTCGATGGTGGTCCCAGGCATGTCACCACAAGGGACAGCCTTTCACTTTACCCACAGCCAGGCAGACAATAACAACGGATGCATTGGATTATGCCTGGGGGGCACATATGGCAGGAAAATGTATTCAGGGCACGTGGCCAAAGGAACAAATGCATCTTCACATCAATCAAAAAGAGATGCTAGCTGTACAGAATGCCCTGACAGCTTTCAAGGACCTAATACATCCAGGACAACTATTAATAAAGACGGACAATACCACAGTTATGTGGTACATAAACAAGCAAGGGGGCACACATTCCTACCCCCTATGCAGACAAGCCATGACTTTGTGGAACACAGCACTGACCTATCAAGTACATCTGCAGGCACAATTCCTGCCAGGAACAAAAAATACACTGGCAGACGAACTAAGCAGATATCTCATGGATCCTCACAAATGGAAGCTAAATCCACAAGTGTTCAGCATGATAACGAGGAAATGGGGATGCCCAGACATAGATCTTTTTGCCTCCCCTCACAATTACCAAATACAGAAATTTTGCACAAGAAATTATCACTCTCAAGCATAGAAAGTGGATGCTCTATCATTCAGCTGGAAAGGCCTGACAGTCTATGCCTTCCATCCGATGCCTCTTCTCACCAAGGTGCTATTAAAAGTCAGACAAGAAAGGCCAAAAATGATCCTGATTGCCACAGACTGGCTACGCCAGCACTGGTACCCAATCCTAAAGAGTTTGTCTCAAGGCCCTACTTGGCTTATACCTCAAATTCCTCATCTTCTGACACAACAAAACAATCCGATTCTGCACAGTCAACTCAGAACCTTAAACCTGGCAGCATGGCAGATAATGTAGCCACTTGGACTGCACCTCTCTCTAAAGCTGTTATGGATGTCATTTTAGAAGCCAGGAGGCCCACGACTAGGAAATCTTATGCAGAAAATGGAAGAGATTCTGTGCTTGGAACCAGGCACAAGGGCTCAAACCAGTTGTCCCTAATATACCTCAGATTTTGCAATACCTAACTGAGATGCTGGACAAAGGCTTATCTTTCTCATCTATTAAAATCCATGCCTCTGCCATTTCAGCACATTACAATACGGAACCTCCTATTTTTTCACATCCCCTACTACGACAGTACCTCAGAGGGGCAAAAAAGACCCCCAAGGAGAGCACCAGTACCTACTTGGGACCTCAATTTTGTTTTAGAAAAACTCACACTGCCTCCTTTTGAACCAGCCAGCACAGCCGATCTAAAATTCTTGTCATGGAAAACTGCTCTGCTCCTAGCAATAACTTCAGCAAGAAGAGTGTCAGAGTTACAGGCATTAATGGCTGTAGAACCCTTCCTCATTTTTCATCAGGACAGGGTTTCTCTTAGGACAAACCCAACATTCATGCCAAAAGTGGTCTCCAATGTGGCCTTAAACCAAACCATTCATTTACCTACTTTTTACCCAAATCCCCAGAGTAAGGGGGAGAGACTTCTGCATGCTTTGGATATATACAGACAGCTATGATTCTACTTGGACAAAACAAAAGCTTACAGAAAAACTGAGCAATTGTTTGTAGCATATGCTGCAGGATCACAAGGAAAGCCTATTACAAAGCAGACAATCTCGAAATGGATAGGACACTGCATCTGCTTCTGTTATGCACAACATGGCAAATCAGTGCCTAAGGGCATTAGGCCTCATTCTACCAGAGCAGCAGCCACTTCAACAGTTTTCCTCAGAGGAGTACCAAACAAAGACATTTTAGAAGCTGCAACCTGGAGCTCAGTGCACAATTTCACCAAGCACTACCACTTACCTCTCTACTCTAAATCCAGAGCAGGCTTTGCCGCTGCAGTTCTGCAGGGCTTGATAGCCTCTCCAAATCCAATTTAGACCCAGCCACCCAATCTCAGCTTTGGGATTCTACCCAAGTGTAATGACTGCAACAGTGAAACACGATGAACATATTACAGTTGTATACCTACCATAAATGTAGATGTTCGAGTGTATTCACTGTTGCAGTGCAGGTTACCCACCCACCAGCCCCCTTTTTTCAATGCTGGGACTTTTCTGTACTTCTCATCTCTATACTGCCTATGTGGTGTATTTGCTTGTAGATGAAGGAAATGTTTATAGTAATATATGCATGTTTTTTTTGGCATAATTTTATCTTTCCAGCCTTCCTATCTGGGGACACCTGACGTCTGGGGCAAGAAAAACTGAAGAAAATGGTGTCTGTTGCAACTTTTATACCCCTGGCGCACTGACGTCAGAGAAGAGGTGACAGCAACCATCGCCGGACCAAGACTTTGGAACTCGGGCCGACTGCGGGTCACCTGCCAGCAGGATAACCCAAGTGTAATGACTGCAACAGTGAATACACTCGAACATCTACATTTATGGTAGGTACACAACTGTACTTTCCACCCAATCAATGGGAGGCTGCAGCATTACAGATTTCAAAGCTGCTCTCAAAAAGAGTCATCCAAAGTGTCTCCCCAAACCAATTCAGGCATTTACTCCAGATTCTTTAGTGCCCAAAAGATGGAGGACCTCTGACCCATTCTGGATTTCACCTCTCTAAACAAGTCTGTTGCCAACTCAAAGTTTCAAATGGTCATAATACAGTTCATTCTGCCTTTCCTGCAGAAGGATGACTGGACGTGCTCTGTAGACCTTTAGGACGTATACTATCACATCAAGATGATCAGGCACTCCAGAGGATATCTCCACTTCAGGCAGGGACCCAATCACTATCAGTTCAGAGCACTGCCCTTTGGTCTCACCACAGCTCCCAGGGTGGTTAAAAAATGCATGGCAGTCGTAACAGCTAACCTGAGACTGCAAGGATTCCAGGTGTTTCCTTACCTTGACAATTGGCTCCTAACTGCTCTTACCAGGCATCGACTTCAAAAAGCCAGAGAATGCCTATTCCGTCTAGCCTCAACCTTGGGCATTTCTGTTTATCTAAAAGTCTCAACTTCACCCGGTTCAAGTCATAGACTTCATCAGAGCTCATTTAGACATCATTCTCTCTCTAGCTGTTCTACCTCCAGACAGGATTTCCAACCTGACAGCTCATGTCAAACAGGTAATGGACATTCCTTTTCCCCCCAAGCAAGTCTTGTCCTAAGGGCTTTGGGGTCCATGGCAGCCACAATCCGCCTGGTGCCATTAGCCCACCTTCACATTAGAGTACTTCAATGGACCTTAGCTGTACAGTGGTCTGTCCTACATTACCCATTAAACTACCCAGTCAGGATCTCATAAGCCTGAAAATAGTCTCTTATTTGGTAGAGCCAAGCCAACAGTCTTCTCCAGGGCTGCCCTTTCTTCCTACCTCCCCCCACGGCCACCGTGACCATGGGCACATCCCAAATTGGGTGGGGGGCATCATCTGGGACAAACGGTCCAAGGCATGTGGTCCTCCCTAGAGACCAATTTGCATATAAACTTTCAGAGATGTGAGCGGTGCTTCTTGTGTTGCAAGCCCTTCATTCCTGTCTCCCTGTGGGAACCATTGCTGCTCAGACAGACATGTCAGAGGTCTGATACATCAACAATTAAGGAGGAACCAGGTCTTACCTGTTATGTTGAGACGCCATAAAGTTGTGGCAGTGGGTGATCTCTTCCAGCCGCTTTCTCATAGCAACACACATTCTGTGGAGGTCGAACATCCTGGCGGACATGCTCAGTAGGACCATTCTGATGCCTCACTAGTAGTCTCTCAGTATTTCACTGGCAAATATAATCTTCCAGAGTTGGGGTCAACCTTGCTGCGACCTGTTCATGTCTTCCTCCAGCACCAAGTGGAGTGATTTTTTTTTTGCCCTTATCCCTTCTCAGAGGCAATCTCCAAGAGATGCTGTAGTCCATGTTTGCCCCCCCCCCCCAGTCTGCTGTATGCCTATCCTCCTCTTCCACTCATTCCCAAATTTCTGCAGAAACCTCAGAGGTTGAACTGCCAAGTCATCCTCATTTTCCCCCTTTTGGCCCTGTCCAGCTTGGTTTCCCTTCCTTTGGCCTCACTTAGTTTGTCCAACTTGGACTCTGGATGCCTCTCCAGACCTGTTGTCCCATACATCGGGACACTCCCATCTGGATCTTCAGAACCTGAAACTAACCACTTGGTTACTCTACTTCCATTGATGGTTAGAACTCATGGGCTTTCTTCCCAAGTCAGAAAAATTTTGATTGTGGCACACAAACTGTCCACGGGGAAACTATACAACAGCAAGTGGAAGAGGTTCTCCATCTGGGCTCATCACAACAACCTAGATCCTTTTTCTGTTCCAGTTTCAGCTGTGTTGCACTTTTTGGCATATCTCTTTAGTAACAGGACTAATTTTTCAATGGTGAAAGTGCAACTGGCAGCCATTTCCAGTTTCCACATAGGGGAAACTTTCTCTCTAATGTCATTTAAATTGTTCAAGGCCTTCTTGAAAGGTTATTTTCTTCTACATCCTGCTGTTAAGGATCTGAACTTCCCTGGAACCTCACCTTGGTTTTACAGGCTTTAGTTTTGCCCCCTTGAACCTTCAGCTAAGGTAGCCTTAAAGTTTCAGACTTGAAAACAATTTTTTTGGTGACTATTACTTCATCCAGGAAAGTATCCGAGTTACAGGCTTTGTCTTGCAAGCCCCCTTATCTGGCTTTTCACAAGGACAGAGTTGCTTTGCTCACTAACCCTTCCTTTTTGCCCAAGGTCACTTCTGAGACTAACACAAACTAAGTTATCAATCTGCCTGTTTTCTTCCCTAAATTTCAAAACAAGAGAAAGTATCTGCTTCATACGTTAGGTTACATAGACAACTCCGCTTTTATTTAGGTAGAACCTAAACCTTTAGGAAGTCTGACCAACTCTTTGTATCCATTTCCAAGTCCAGGTTGGGTAAACCAGTTTTCAGAATTACCCTAGCTCACTGGATAACTAGTTGTATTAAACTTTTATATTCCACTAAGGGCACCCCCTTACCTTGCCACATTAAGGTCCATTTTACTAAATCTGTTTCAACTTCTTAAGCCTTCTGGTCAGAACTTCCCATTAATGAAATGGTTCAGCTGCTACTCTGTCAAGTCCATCATACCTTTATTTCCCATTACAAACTGGATGTTATTTCTAGGAACAGGCATCCTTTGGTTCTGCTGCACTCAGGAATATCCACCCTGTCAGTTTTGCTATTTCCAAGAAGTACATAAAATCATTGTTTTTATGTGTATGTTATTTCTCTATTGCTATGAAGTACAATATAGAATGTCACGGATTCACTCAGTACCCCAGTTGTTACAGCTGCAACATTTGAACACTAGAATAGTGCTTATTAACACAGAATAGCACTATAATGTTAACATGTGCATTCCTTATCATAACATAAAATGCAAAATGCCACAGCTCCAGACCAGTCAAAATTGTGTGTCAGTACCAGATGTTGCTTCTTGAAATTATTTTGAAATCCTGTATGTTATTTCTCCATTGCCATAAAGTGCAGTGCAGAATGCCACAGTTCCAAACAAACTTTATTCCATGCCACAGTTCCAAACAAACTTTATTCCATGCCACAGTTCCAGTTATAGTACAGTTTGGGTACTTCAGAATAGTGCTGTTTTGTTAACATGTATTCCAAATCAGAATGAAACTGCTGCAGTCAGAAAAGTACTACAGTGCTTAATGTTGCTTTCTGAAATAAGTTTGCAATACACACGTGCACAAACATACATATACACATGCAGGCACATACACTTATCCATGGCATACACTCATGCAGATATGTAGACAAATATATATTTATTTGTTCTTAGCTAACCAATTCTAAAAGTACACTATGTGAAATATTGCATGAGACATAACCAAGAAAAGGATTAAATAAAATAAATAAAAACATCCAAAACTCAACAAACCAACAAAGACAGAGGAGACCATTTGCTAATGGAAATAATGTTCTCCAGGCTCTGCATTATGGGGAAATACTTCTGGTAATGGCATTGGGCCACATAAAACTGCCGGATGATCTGTTATTTCTTTATAATGCACATCCTATCAATCAGGCTTAATTACTTACATATGGGATAAATGCTGAAGTGCTTCAGAGGACAAGTAGACATTTGGGGAGTAGTGACATTATGCGGCTCTGGTTATTGCCAATCAGATCTCCTGACCATCCTGAATTACTTGTTTTTTACTGAGTTTTGGGGTCAAAAATTGGGGTGCCACGATTCCCGAGTGGCACCCCTTCATTTCCGATTTCCCCAGCTGCTTCTTTAAAAAAATTTTTTTCTGCTTTTTGAGCTGACGTCATCACATGCGCAATGAGGTCAGCTCCGTTAGCCTGTCGGAATTGAGCTCAACTTGCGTGCGTATTTCCGTTTGAACGAGCACGAGTGGGAAGGAAACAAATGCTGCTGCTTTTTGCATGGATCTGCTGTGAGCGGGAAGGATACCTTCTCTTCTGCTGCTTCGTGGGAAAGAATGGACTGCTTTCTGCCTGGTGCAGCTTTGATCTACTTCAGCATTCATTTCGTGGTGGACGGAGCTGCTTATTTCGGGTAGGAACTGGTGTGTGTGTGTGTGTGTGTGTGTGGTAGGATATTATTTAGAAGGGGCAATTTGTAGGGCAGCCGCAGAGCCTTACTTGGCTCATCTATCATTCTGTACCAGTCGCTGTTCTCATGATCCTCTACTTTTGAAGGGAGAGAACTAGAGAAGGTTTGTTTCTCAAAACTGTCTAGCTAGTGCTTCTAGAGCAAGCTAGGTCACTTTTTGTGCTCCTCAACATGAGGAACAAAAAAATGGTCTGAGATGTCCCTTGCTGCTGCACTTGGTTATAAATTAAACTATATGCAAAATACCTAATCATTATTTGGCAAACTATTGCCTCCACTTATACTTTGACTTCTGCATTAGATTTTCTAGCTGCTGCCCATAGTTTACAGTGGCCCAGTCTGGATACACATTTCTATCAAGGATCGTTGGAAAGGTCATTGTACTGCCTGAAAAATAGCTTTGTATGACGTTCACAGTGAAGTTCACAGATAAACAAATGTTTAAATAACTTCAAAATATTCTTCATCGTAGAACAATCCCATTTTTTACTACTTTTGGCATATGAAACATAGCACTGGACAGTGTACAATAAAGGTGTGGAAAATGTGAAGAGTAAGCCTAAAAACTGGGCTGCATCGTTCACTGGGAAAAAATAAAACCCAATGCAAAAATATGAGATGTTTATTTAGTTCAGCTGCCATATTTACTATTTTCTGGAGTATGGCATCTGGTGGTTTGCATTCTTCTTAGAGTTCTCATGTCTCCAGTCTGACACAAGTGAATGAAAGAAAAATACTGAGGCTAATATTAGACTTTAATGTATAACCTTCAAGCACACTGAACAGAAAGATAGACCCCTGAAGAATTATGGAAACTGCAACAGGAAAGATTTGAAGAATGATTCAATGCTATAATAATCAGAGAGACAGGTCTCTGCCAGAAGATTTACTCTGAATAACAGTCATACCATCTTTATTTACTGGAATAACTGAAATAGATTTGTGCTTTATGGAAGTACTGAGAATTCACTAGATTAAATGTTTGAGAGTAATTGATGTTATCCTGGTAGCCATGATTTTATGTTCATTTTGAAACAAAGTGTACCTCTTAAAATACCATGATTGCTTCCATAATTAAGCTGATCATATACCACCACGTCTGGCTAGGTTCTTCACTCCAGTAAGTGTCTTTTTTTTTTTTTTAATATATATATAAACTCTACAACATTTTTTTTTATTTCTGAGAAATATCATTCATATATTTTTATAGTGCAATAATTTCTTTTTTTTTATACAAAAGCAAACTGATACGTGTTAGCTGACTCTGTATATTTTGATAGTGCAATCATTTCTGCTTTTTGTGCAAAAAGAAACTGATATATACTTGCTGCTTTTCTTTTAGCTTAGAACTGTAATCATAATAAGTTTGGAAAGACGGAAAGTGTTGGGGCAAACTTATTTCTCCCTCAGTGCTTCAGTAGTATTTTTGGCACCATCCCATGGTTTTAGGGGTGTAAACACTGCCATCACTGTGTAGTATTGTACCGTGTCTGTTTTAACAGAAATAACCACAGCAGGAATATAAGCACTTGGTGACCAAAGAAAAACTCAACTGAGAAAACATTAGGTTGAAGTCATTTACTAGAAATGCAAATTTAAGCCTTAATTTTGTAATGGTAGAGCCATCTGGCTTTCTGAAATCAAATCACAACTGTCACGGACAGTAATGTTTTAAAATAAATAAGTCTACACTTATTGTTATCCCTGTAAATAGGTCTACCAGTTTAACAACAGCTTTTTCTTTTATTTATATGATTGCAGGCAGGAGGCTTTACTTGTATGTATTTATTAATACATTTATTAATATACACATAATATACACAATGTTGTTGTTGTTGTGTCTTTCGGCTTTTCCCAGTTAGGGGTCGCCACAGCAGAACTCCGGTCCGCTAATGATTGGCAGTTGATTTTACCTACCGAGTTGCCACAACCTTCAACGAAGGAACACCCATTCACGCATGTCTCCATGCAGAAGACGCTCTAGCTGAGAGTCGAACCGGACAGCGTCTTACTGAGAGGCGGCAACGCTACCGCAGCACCACCACCGCGGATTTACACATAATATACACAATAATATGTACTAATACATTTATTATTATTAATACATGTTAAATAAATAAAATGAATAGCTTCTTTTATTAATATGATTGCAGGCAGGAGGCTTTACTTGTGTGTTTATTTCTATTAGCAGCTTTTATTTATATGATTGCACGGCACGCAGGACACTTTACTTGTGTGTTTATTTATATTAACAGCAGCAGCAGCTTCTTGTGTGTGTAGGGAGGGGCATATTTTGGTTGTCTGTTCGTCAGTTTGCATTTGAAAGTAGGTACCCCACAATTCTATTGAAGTTGGCAGGGTTACATAATTATGTATGTAAATTTTATGTTAATCAGCGTACAGATTTGTACCTATTTTCATAGGCCTTTGTCCAGATTTTTGATGTTTCCAGGTTGAGAGGTATGTTGCCCATTAAATACAAGACAGAAAGCAGTGCTATGTTTGAAATTAATTGAGGGTACAAAGTTTAGTCAAGCAACTGTAAAAGAGGGAGAAGGAGAAAAAATGTTTCCTTCACTTTTGTGTTCTCACCAATATCAAGTAATGCATATGCCTTGGGCATTTAGCTAGCCTAAAGTAACTAGTAGTGAATTTTACTCATAGTAGTTTGCAGTCTTCTGAGTTCTTCCACCTCAGACTCACCCAGAAAACTGAATGTAGTCATGGGCAGCAACACAGACTGTAGGTGGTACCTGTCAAAGAAAGTTGTGTAGCCCAATGACTTTACACATCAACACTGGTGCATAGTAACCTCTAGATATGAAAACATGCATCAGACTGCATGCTGTGTCAGGGCTGACCACTCAAAGGTGTAAAAATTGTCTCTAGGTGGTTTGGTCACTTTGAATGCTGCTAAAAATGGGCATGGGTATTTGCTGGTGATAAGTTGGTTGACTGCCCGGCCTACTTTGACCTAAGCAAGGGACCCATGCAAATGATGGGATGGATCTGTGTGTCTCTTTTGACAAGTGTGTGCCAGCCTTAAAGCCCAGCAGCTTTGGATCAGTAAGCTGCTGTCCAGTTGCCTAGCCTGGGTTACCTATGATAGCTCTGTTGAGCAAAAGATGGACATAATACCAATCAATCTGCCAAACATGATCTAAAGATTGCTACACTGAATGTAAGTTCATGGACAGGACTGTACATCAGTGTATCCAGGAGACAAGGTGGGAGCACATTGCAGAAAAATCACTTTACTTGGGATCCAGAATCCTACTGAAAAGAAGGACAGACTAGAAAGGGTGTGGAAATTGAGGGTGAGTCTTCTGAAGACAAGGATGTCATCAGAATTTGTTGATAGACTAGTTGCATTCAGATGCCAGTCCAAGGATAGGGCAGTGTTCATAATCTAAAGCTGTGCCTCACAGCAGTGCATTCAGGCAGTAGTTGCAGGACCAACTAAATAAATCAAGGCAGCATCAGTTGGCATTGATAAAGGGGGGTATTGAATGCTGTAACAGGACAGACAGGATATGAGGTCTACCTTGGTCTACAAGGGTTGAAAAACGGGGGAAAAAAAGGAAAAGCCATTCTAGACTTCTGCCAGGAAAATGGCGTCCAACACATGGTTCAGCAACAGCAGACAGTCCAAGATTGCATACAAGAGTGGCTAACATGCAACTTAGCTAGACTTCCTTTTAGTATCATCAGTGAAACAGTTGGCTCTCAGCATAACCCACTCGTGGCCAAAATCAGCTGCAAACAGTGGTCAGAGAAAACTCTAAGGTCAACAGAGACTAGGCCGAAGACATGGAAGTTGCTGAGAAAGCACAAGAGTTCAAGGAAATGTTCCTGGGGCTTGAGCCTCAGGAAAAACATGAAATAGGTTGATTTGAAGAAGAATGACAGCACCGCAAAACAGCAGAACAGGTATCTGGTCAAGCCAGGTATGGAAATAAAGTTCATAAAGAAAGCTGGTGCTGGAATGCAGAAGACCAAAAGTTATCAAAAGAAAGAAGTAGTGCAGGTGAAAGTGGCAGATAGAAAAGTTGGATCAGGCTAAGAGAGCAGTTGGAATAAAAAAGAAAAAGTCATCAGGGGCACTGTACCAGATTCTGGAAGGTGACTCAGCAGATTACACAAACTATATTAGGTTGCATGGCAAAGACAGAAAAAAATTAAGATGATTGTCATCAGACACCATTCATAAGGGATGCCAGTCCACCAGACATCAAAGACAGATGAAAGGAGTATTTCCAGAAGCTTTTGAATGTAGAAAAACCCTTAGAAGCTTTACTGCCCCATATCCAGTCTGTAATGAAGAGGAAGAAGAGTCCACCCTTGAAGTAAAAACATCACTAAGGAAAATGAAGTCCGGGAAAGCAGAAGGGTAAGATGAGGTTACTGCAGATATAAGCATAATGTTGGATGAGTTAGGGCAGAAATGGCTTAGGGTACTCCGCAGAATGGAAAGATAGGTATACCCCTGATGATTGGGGGAATAATCATCCTAGTGCCAGCATACAAGAACAAAGCAGCATTTTAAAACTGTGGGTAGTATAGAGATGCCAGACTCCTGTCACACTGCATGAAAGTGCTGGAGAGTATGACTGATAGACAAACAGAGCAGTAGAATGCAAGTTGGGAGATGTGCTGCATCCTGATCTGAATCCAAAATGCTCAACTGACCCAAGCTTTGCAGTGGAGAAGCTAGTGATAAGGAAAGCTTCCAAATGGGTATTCCTAGTCTTGAAAAAAGCATATGACAAGCTCCAAGAAAGCTGAGTAGGACAGTCTTGCAATTCTTTAAAGTCCCAGAAACAGTGGTAGTAGTGCTGGCTATGTACAAAGACAAGCTCTGCTTGGACTCGGAGGGTTTTCCATTTGGAGTGGGGTTCATATCTCTCAACTGTCCAGAGTTTCACAGAATGTCCAGATTTTGCCTCATTTATTTATTTGCATTTGTTTTCAAGGCTAGTCCACTGGGCCTAGGCTTGCCCATTTTCAGTAAAGGCCCGGGGAGAAAAGCTCCACATACTACATGTACATTGATGAGATAAAGTTACATAATGACTGTTAACAGATTCAAGTTACTAGTAAGTAACATCATACAAAATACAAAAATAATAATGATTTACATCCAGATAAAATATATGCATGTTGATATACAATTAGAATTAGTCTTTCTTTTCTTTAAATTTCATCTTGTAGCTGAGGATGCATAAAACAGAGTGTGTTAAAGTGATTAGAAGAGGTTTCTAGTTTCATGTAATGCTGTAAGAAGAATTTGAGCATGTACAGAGCCATAGTTTGGAGAGGTATTCTTGCAGAGACTTCATGAAAATGATGTGGTTAGAAGTGGTTTTGATTGTGGTGGGTAAGGAATTCCACACCTTGGCTATAGCAATGGAGTAAAGAGCTCGGCTAGCTGTAAGGTTGGGTAATTCTACCTTTAGAAGACATTTATTTTCTGATCCGAGGTATCTAGCGGGGTTGTAGAGGGGCATTAGTGAGGCTAGGGATGGCCAATCTTCTGATTTAGTTATGATTTTATGTGCAGTGGTAAGGTGTAGGTAAGTTAGGAAGTGAGGTAGTTCAAGCCAGTTGAGTTTTTGAAGGTATATACAAGGATGGGAGGTATTTGTAGCATTGTTGGCAAACTTTGCTACTTTATTGTAACAAGATTCGAGTTTGTTTTTTAGAGAGAGTTGAATGCCTGTGAGCAGTGTGGGCACCGGGTCTATATTAGAAGAATAAAAGTTTAAAATCGCGAATGCTCTTAACAGTGAAAATCCTGGACCTCAAAATCCCCCCGCCGCTAAATATATATTCCAGCTCTGAGATCGCACTACAGTGAGGAAAGGGTAAATATTGCAATCTTCACTGTACCGCGATCTCAAAAAAAGCACTTTGAGGTCCAGCATTTTCGCTCTTTAGAGTGTTCGTGATTTTAAACTTTCGATCTTCTAATATAGACCCCGGGGGGCACCATATAGTAGAGAAGGTAAAAAGGAGGATGCTAGGGTTTGTTTGGCTGAGTGGTTGAGGTAAGTTATGTGTCTGTAAAGCAGATCTAACTTTTGGTGGGTCTTTCTGATGTTGTTTAGGATATGAAGGTCAAATGAGAGATTTTCATTGATAGTAACTCCAAGGAGTTTAGTGTGGGGCACTGCTTTGATGATAGTGCTGTTCTGAGACTGAATAGTAAACTCTGACCTGTTTATGGTGGTGGATCTTTTAGGGGTGTATAGAAGGAGTTTGGTTTTGTTAGCATTTAGGGCTAGGTGATTTTTTTCATCCATATTTCTGGGGTAAGAAGGCAATTTGAGTTAGTTTTTGGAGCTGAGTGGTGGATTAGGCAGAGCAGATGATAGTGGAATCATCTGCATATTGAATAAGTGAGGTTTGGGACAAGGAAGAGTGGAAGTCATTAACAAATATGCTGAAAAGGAGGGGCCTAAGTATAGAGCCTTGGGTAACTCCTGTTGATATCAAGAGATAAGGTGAGAAGTACTGGTCCCATTTTGTTGCTTGTCTATTTGTAAGGTAGTTAGAGAATCTGTAGTAGGGAGTGAGATTCCATACATTTTTTTTCTGTTTTGTTCCTTGTTCAAACTGGTGTGTAGTGTTCTCTTTTTATTTGTTATACAAGAACATTTATGCAGCTTTTGTTTTTATCTTAATTTTCCATTAAAATATTCGTTTTTTTTTTCCTTTGCTGCATATATACAACTGCATACCTAGTTTTAATAGGTCTAAATGTTTGTGATGTTGCTTTTACTGAGTGTGCAGAGTTTATGCATGACATTTATTAGGTTTTTCATTTTTGTTACACCTGTACATTCAAGTTCCTGATACTCTTTCTGCTTCTATATTTAATGCATTTGTCTATGTTTATGGTCAGGTTTGAAGCAACATATAGAGACTGCTCAATATTTTTTATGATTTATTACGGTGTTTGGAATAAACTTAACAACTCTTTATATATAATGGTGGGAATATTGTTTTATTGCTATGTCTTTAACAAATGGTAGGCTGTTTTTTTTGTTTGGAGGGGTTTTTTTTTATTAATATTATCACATGATTGCTGAACTTTGTGTTTGGTTGAGTGTTTATTTTAAATAGCACTGATATTTTGTGTTCTGTAATGGTCTAATGAAGCAGAGGTTACTCTCTGAAAGTGCTTACCTTCTGTTTTAATAAAGTTTCTTCTATATACAGTGATTTATACAGTGATAAGCAGTGTTTGGGAGGAGTTTTTGTTACTGTTTTAGATTCCTAGGTTAGATAATTTAGTGAGTAGTAGGGGATGTTAGATGGTATCAGATGCCTTTGCTAGGTTGAGGAATAAAAAGGGCACAATTTTCCCTGTGTCTCTTGCATGGTTTACAGTGTCCAAGAATGATACAAGGGCAGTGGTGGTACTGTGTCCAGGTCTGAAACTGTGTTGGGTGGGGGACTAGATTTCATTGTCTAGGAGGTGCTTTAGGAGTTGATTGCGGACACACTGTTCTAGAATTTTGGATAGAGGGGAAAGGATTGCTGTGGGTCGAAAATTGGTGAAATCTATGTTTTGGCCGCCTTTATGTAGTGGAAGAATATAAGCTTTTTCCAGATAGTGGGTATTTGCTGTTCTTTGAGAGATCTGTTGATAAGTATGTTAACTGGATAAGCTATAGACTTTGCTGACATCTGTAGGTATGTTGAGGGTAGGTTAGCAGGTGCATTAGTACATGGCTTGAGTTTAAGTAGTAGTTTCAAGATAGCTGAGGTAGGGATGGGGGAGAAGGTGAAGTTTGGCATGGAGTTTATATTTGGTGAGTGTGCTGTGATATTTGAGGGAAATTTCCTGTAAGTTTAGCAATGGAGTCTATAAAATGTGAGTTGAATGTTGTGGCATTTTCTGTGGGGAATTTGTCTGGGTCAGGACAGGGGTTGTTATTGGATCCTGGGTTAAGTAGGGTTGAGATTATATTCCAGAATTTCTTGGGGTTTTATTTATGGCATTTTTGGTTAGATAGATATTTTTGTCTTTTACTACTGCACATTTTGCTTGATTACGAAGTCGTTTGAATTGTAGGAGGTATTGAGGGCCTTTTTTTTTTTTTTTTTTTTTTTGCCAAAGCTTCCAATATTTGTCTCTTTTTAGACATCAGTTGTTTTGTTTGGTGAGTAAGCCAGGTAACATTGTTGCTTTTAATTATTTTTTGCTATATGGGGGCTAGATTGTTTAGGATATCTAAGAAGGTTGAATTAAAGAATTCAACTGCTTCATCTAATGGGAGGACTTTGAGAATGCTCCAGTTTACTTGTGCCAGGGTGTCATTTAGAGTTGTTTGTTCGAAACTGGAGATATTTCTAATTAGTCTGTACTGGTTTTGGCTGGGCGCTAGGGTGGATTTACTTATTTATGCTGGAAGGTGATCACTTATGGTTTGAGCTAGAGTCCATGCTGAAGCTACTGTGTTTGGGTGTGAGACTAGTATCCAGTCTATGACGGAACCATTAGCTGTTTTGTTGGGTCTAGTTACTTCATTTATAAGCTGGGTATAATTGAATAAATTTATATTTATTGAGAGTTGATTTTTTTGTGACTTCTGTCCAATCTATGTTGAGATATCCAAGGATAATTGTCTCACTGGTAAAGGTTTTTGAAGTCAAGGCAAGGATTTGTTGTAGGATGGGTATATTTATGCCTGGTAGGATATAGATTTCAATGATACAGAGCTTTTTGCTGGTGTCAATTGTAGGAAAGCTACAACAATTTTGGCAGATGTGAATTGTGGGGTGGGGTTGTTATATGGTACTAATGTGACTTGGGTAAATTAATGTAACACCTCCACCTTTTTTATGGGGTCTGTTGTATCTTAAGAAGGACAAAGGTCTGTTGTATCTTAAGGAGGAGTAGCCAGGTGGTAGAAATTCTGAGTGTTTTATATATGGTTTAAGCCATGTTTTTGTGGTTGCTGTTATATCTGGACTGCTGTGAAATACAGGCATGGAAGTCTGGAATTTTATTCTTGATACTTTGCAGGTTAATGGTTGCTATGGCGAGAGATTTAGTTTGTTGGGTTGGTCTGGGGTTGAGGTGGATGTCCCCGCTTAGGAAAATTTAGCTTTATTGAGAGGTAGATTTGTGGTTATTAGTTTTCTTTTAAGCATGGGATGTTTGTATAGAGTTGTTAGGCTAAGTTTATTATTTGCTTCAGTTACTAGTTTAAATCTGGTAGCAAAGCGGTTGTATAATACAATAAGCCCTGGATGAATTAGGTGGTAGCTTGGTGTAGGTGGACTTTATGGTTGAGGTGATAGGTAAAGGTTTTAAACTGTGGTGTATTGTGTGGGTGGAAGTTAAGTGCAGAAGGGTAAGGAAAGCAAGGGAGATTGAGAGGAGCAATGGTGATGAGTGTGAACACATCGACTGATGAGATAATGGATGAAGTGAGATTGAAAAGTGTAGATGGAGTGCTGATTGGAGGATAGGAAGAAGGGGAGGAACCTGTCTAGGAATAAAGGAAATATATCCTGAGGTGGGTGGGAATGGGAGTAAGGTAGGGGAGTGGAGTGAGCCCAAGCGCAGCAAGGGTGAATGGAGCAGGCAGCACCTGGAGCTAGCAAAGCAACAGCACAAATGAGCCTGCAGAATAAAACTATCAGTATTGGTGTAGACACTAACCAGATAAGTCAGGAGTAGAGGAAAAATAGTGTAGGATGGCTTTACAATAAAGACAAATTAAAGAAAGTACTCGCACTAGCATTTGAAAGTCAAATAAGGGTTTCATGCACTAGTTTGGGAAAGTCCAAGGGAAAAGCCTGGTAGTAAGATAGAGGGATAAAGGTATCCCTTTGTTTGGGAATTATAAGCCCTGGGACCAAATATGTTTCTGAGGAACACCGGGTCGCCAAACTACAAGAAGTATTGAAGGGAGTCACTGGAGGGAAGTCTGCTAGTCCGAAAGAATGAGGGGGGGGGCTACAAGAGGGTCTTATGCAGCTGTTGCTCCTGGCTTAGTGAGCACTAGGACACTATAAGAGGTATTGACAAATTAGCTGAATAAAGTACAAAGTAGCTTATAAGTGTAAAATTTTAGGAGTACTTTCACCATGAAAGAAGGTCCTACATTCACTTGTAAAGTAGTGTCCTGCCAGTGTTATAATAAAAGCTGTTACAGCATGATCCACTGGAAGGCTGTCCAGGAGAGCACTTTCAATTTTGGAGGGGACCACCGATTTTGTGAGGTCACTGTTTTTTCTAAAGGGTAAAGACAAAATGGAAAAAGGTTAGGCTCGGGGGGGTGGGGGTGAAGATGACTAGGGTGAGATTTAAAACAAAGTAAGATAAGTGCAAAGTTTTAATTTGCATCAAAATTAACAGATGTAACAAAATCCCAGCAAAAACAGGTACACGATAACAGTAGATCACAGAGATTACACTAACAGTTTGAAACCTTTCATAGCTTATTTTTGTTTTCCTTACAAATCTCTGGGAAAATCTGAGGACTGAAGTCACTAAATGATATACAAGTCTTTCAGTCTTCATATTGTTTAGAAAAATGCATGCTAAGACAAATCCTGTTATTCTAGCAACTTTCTAAGTTTAAAGTCTGTCCTTATTTTTGGGCCTTTGTCCCTTAGTTCTGTAAGGCTTTGTCCAGATTTGTTTGTGCTAAAAGGTTGAGAAGTAAGGTGGGGTTTATCTGGATTCAGCTCTGTGCCCACTGCTGTTCATACTAGTGAATGGACTACATTAACAAGTAGGCTGGAAGGGACAGATAAGCTGAGTTGCTTTATGCAGAGAATGTGCAGTGCAAACAGACTGAACAAGAACTTCAGCAAATGTTAGTGGAATGGATTGCAAAACTGAAGGCACATTGGATGAAACTAAGACGGTTGTCATAGCAGCAAATGGGAGAAATTGGAAGAAGCTGAAAACTGAGATAGAAGGGAGAAGAGAGCAACAGTTTAACAGCTTCAAGTATCTGGGAGGGTTGATTGAGGAGAAGGGAAGTCTGAATGAGGAGGCCAAAGCTAGAATCAGAGGAGCTACAGCCAACTGGCACTGTGTGTCATGGGCAGGTTGTGACAGAAGAATGCCAAAGAAGCTGAAAAGTAAGGTTTAAAAACAGTGGGGGTTCTGTATTACATTGTTGAAATGCTGTTCATCGAATGCCCTTTCATCGACAAGTAAACATCAAAGTACCAAAACTCCGAATGGTTACTTCAGCAAATTTTTTCACAAGAGAAAAAAATCGCTTGGCCAGCAACAAACCAAACTGTCAGACCCCATGAAGTGGGGGGCTTGCTTCCCCCACCCACCTAACTAAATATACCAACTCCGAGATCACACTACATTGGAGGAAAGGGCAAATTCTCTGACAGCCAAGTGATTTTTTTCCCCCTGGAAAAATTTGCTGAAGTAGCTGTTCAGAGTTTTGGTACTTTGATGTTTACGTGTCAATGAAAGGGCATTCGATGAACAGCCTTTTGGACAACATAATGTAGACGCAACAGTGGGCAGCCAGTACTTCTGTATGGTACAAAAACCTGGGCAGTGAAGGCAGAGCAGTTGATGAAGCTAGAGGTGATGGAGATGAATTGCCTGAGAAGGGTGGTAGAATGCACACTGTGGGACAGAAAAAGGAATAATGACATTAGAAAAAAAAAACAAAGTAGATCCATTTGCAGAGAATGTTAAAGAGAACAGATTACGGTAGTTTGGGCACATGCACAGAAATGCAGATGATTTGGCATAGGAGGAAATGAGGGTGTTCCACAATTGAGATGGTTATATGATACAAGATCTGTGACAGTCTGGCAAGACTTTCGAAGAAGGTAGGAGAGTGGTGTTGAATTTATAGAGATGTAAAAACAAAATGAAAACTACAGCAAAGCTAGAACTTCCACTGAGTGACCTCCCAAATCTCTTGTATCAGAGGCACATGGGATATATGCAAATGATCCTTATGAACATCAGATGTTTCAATTAATTGGCAATTCTGAATGCCCATGACTTGTTTTGTCGTTTTAATGGACAATTTCAGGCCAATAAAGCCAAACTCCACTAGCTGTGAAAATGCATATTTCGGCCTTATGACCTCATCAGCACAGCACAAGCAGATCATCTGGGTATAACAGCCCTGTGTTTCCTATCCTTAGTCGAACACTGTGCTTGTGATGTGCTAATGAGGTAATTTAAGGCAGAAATATGCATACCCGCAGCTTGTGGGGTTTGGCTTTATTGGCCTGAAATTGTCCATTAAAATGATGAAGCAAGTCATGGGCATTCAAAATTGCCAATTAGCTGAAACACCTGATGTTCATAAGGATCATTTGCATACATCTCATGTGCCTCTGATACAAGAGGTTTGGGAGGTCGCTCAGAGGAAGTTCTAGCTTTGCTGGAGTTTTCATTTTGTTTTTACTGATTATTTTTTTCAGTGACCTTCTCACTCATTGTTTATTTGGGATATTTTTGGAGTGACCCTAATGGTAATGAACATCAGCTGGGTATAACAGCCCTGTGTTTCTTATGCTTAGTCAAACACTCTGCTTCTGCTTTGCTGATGAGATCATAAGGCCGAAATATGCATATCCGCAGCTAGCGAGGTTTGGTCTTTTTGGCCTGAAATTGTCCATTAAAACGACAATACAAGTCATGGGCATTCGGAATCGCCAATTAGCTGGAAACACCTGATGTTCATAAGGATCATTTGCATATATCCCATGTGCCTCTGATACAAGAGGTTTGGGAGGTCACTCAGTGGAAGGTCGAGCTTTGCTGGAGTTTTCATTTTGTTTTTACTGATTGGTTTTTCAGTGACTTTCTCGCTCATTGTTTTTGAATTTATAGAGATGGCAACAGTTGACACAACACCCCAATCCCATGGAGAAAAAGTGGGTTGGTGATAGTAATTGCTTGCAGTGAAGCAAGCTGTACATTGTAGACAAGACAGAGGTAAATCTCTATATTTCTTCAGTCATGTTAAGAAAGAATCAAGTCAACTTAGAAGACTAAAACATTTTTAAAAAAACATCTTTATTAAATTTACACATATGACAAAGGCAATCTTACATTTATATAAATGAAAATCATACAAAACTTTTATCACTTTAGTTACAGTTTACATCACAGACACCATTGAGACAACTATAGCTGTAAACATTGTACATCACTTATAAACCATCCAGTTAAGCATTATGTAGCTCATTCAATTCCTGCCTCTTAAACCTCATTCCTGATCTGCATATATTGTTCCCACAATTCCCATTTTTCCTATGTAGTTTGCTCCTTCCCTTTTCTAAAGATCCCAATTCCATTTGCTTTATCTCTGTTACTAGATTCCCTACTTCTAGTAAAGTTGGTCTAGACTTTGATTTCCATTTTCTAGTAATTGCTTTTTTGGCAGCCACCACAAGAAGACTCAGCAAGGCTTTACTATGTCTAGACAATTCTGATTCTGTAGCATAACTCAAAAAAAATCACCACCCCAGTCAGTCCAATCTGCTCACCCAGCATCTCTGACAAAGCTGTCCGCAGGGAATTCCAAAAGTCTGCCAGCTTATCACATTCCCAAAAAATATGCTACCTCTTTCCTGCCCGTCATGCATCCAACATTTGCTATCCAAAAAAAAAAAATTCTCTGGAGTCTACTTGGGTTATAAAAATATCTATGTAAACATTTCCAGACAAATATCCTAAATATTCTAGATTTTGTTGCATATTTGGGAGACATACATATATTCCCCCTATTGCTTCTTTGTGAATTGCTTATCCAGTCTATCTTCCCAATCCTTCCTAACCTCTTCAGATTGATTCTTCTAGTTATCATGCAATATTTTATATGCTATACTAGATGTCCTTCAAGAATGCAAATGCAGTCCTGACATATGGGTTGTCCTGCCTCAGGCAGCCCTTCGGTCGGCAGGGTTGTCCTGCCTCAGGCAGCCCTTCGGTCGGCCGGATTCCAAAGTCTGGGACCGGCGCCGGCTGATGTCGCCTCTTCCCTGACGCCAGAACGGCTGGGGTATAAAAGCATCAGTCGATGCCATCTTCTCCAGTCTTTCTTGCCGTGTGGTGCCCGAAGCAGAAGCAGTTCGCAAGTGCCGGTCGGCCAGCTCCTGTGTTTTCAGATACCGAAGTCATCAAAAAGCTAAGTACCCCATTGGGGAACCTTTTCTTGCCTCAGCCGATGTCAGACAAAACTGAAAAAGTTAATAATTGTTTGTCTTGTGGTAAACAAATACCTCATAAGGACTTCCATTCTTACTGCCTTCCCTGCCTCGGCCCAGACCACGACGTGTCGGCCTGTGCTGCCTGTGCTCGCTTCAATAAGCACACACTTAGGCGCCGGGCAGAATTTGCTGAAGACTTTTTGGGGGAAAATTACTCCTATATCATGCCGTCGGAACTTCCGACAGCACACGTTTCCAAAAAACGGAAGGACCGGGACCGACCTTCGCGGCCCGCGACTTCCACCGACACCACGCCTAAGCCTACCGCGAGTGTATCGGTCTCTTCGGAGGTGGTAATTCAACCGCTCCAGGCCGACGACACCGCTTTACCGCACACTTCGGTCCCGGAGGCTTCCCCGGTGCCGGTTGTTGTTTTTCCTCCTGAAACCGAAGCCCAAGATTTGCCTGACACCATACCGGTGGACAAAGTTACTCCAGCACGTGGGGCAGCTAGGCCTCCTGTGTCTATGTCCATCAAGGCCTACACATGTGCTAAGGCTGCCAGCCAGGCTAAGTCTCACCTCGGATAAACAGATTATGACTTTAGCTGCAGATCTAATTTCTTTAATCAGGGGCTCTCAGGCTCATCCAGACAGAGGTTCTCAGCCGCCTTCAGACAAAAGGCCTAGGGTTGAGCAGACAGATACCCTTTCTTCAGATGAAGCCTCTGGTGAGTCAGGCCTTTCAGATTCCCAGGAAGAATCCTTCCCGGCCTACGAGGATTCTGATGCAGATGAATCCATTCCCTCTGCCTCTCCTCCTGAGGATATTTCTTTCGGGGAAATTCTACACTCCATGAGAGAGCATTTTCAGTGGCAGGGCCAGGATTTCTCGGACTCCAGGAAAAGGCTTCGGACCTTCCTTAAGTTACCCCAGCACAGGCCTTTAGCTATTCCCCCAGTGTTAGATGTATTGGATGATGTGTACTCTCATCTCTTTAAGGCCCACACTGTTGATCTAGAAACTATTTCTCAGGGGCCCAAAGGAGTGGCCACTTCCACGACCAAGAATCCTTTGCCCGCAGACAGGGAAGCTAGGTCCCTGGAGAGGTGGGGTAAGAAAGTTTATACTTCTACCACCCTTGCCATGAGGGCTCTTAACTGTCTTTTTCATATGTTTCAGTATCAGGATTTTCTGATGGATGATTTGCAGAAAAAGTTAGCCTCTCCTGAGCCTTTAGATAGAAAGGCTTAGCAGGATTTGGTTCATAATACTCAGCAGGTTAGCAATCATTTTCTTCAGTGTGGTTATGATGCATTGGAAGCTTCATGTAGGTAGCTATGACAGGGGCCGTCATACGTAGACATGCTTGGTTGAAAGAACAGTCATTGCCAGATCATGTTAAAGTAAAGCTTCTAGATGCACCTCTGGAAAAAGACAAGCTATTTGGTGCTAATGCACAGGGTGTGTTGAAATCAATTGAGGAAAAGGCTAAATCAGTACAAACAGTCAAAGATTTCCTCCAGGTTCAGCAGGAATTGGCCTTCGAAGAATTGGTCTTTTCCAGACACTGACAAGTTTCAAAGGGGAAAAAGCAGGCGTGCTCGAGGTAGAGGGCAATACCGAGGCTCCTACAGGGGCCGCCAATGGCAACCAACTAATCAGAGAAGTGGCGCAGGGACTCCCACTGCTCCACAGGGACAATCGCAATGACTTGTCTTTGACACCGCCGACCAAGGCTCAAAGAGAAGCTCCTTTAGGCGGAAAGTTATCCTTATTTTCAAAAAATTGGCACGTTTTTACAAAGGACGGATGGATTTTGAACATAATAGACAAAGGTTACAGGTTCCACTTACGTACCTTACCAACAAGACAAGGCATGCCAAACCTGCCACACAATCAAAGGGCAGAGGCACTCATACAAGTTTCAAAGCTGCTACAAATCAAAGCAATAGAAAAGGTTCCTCCTCAGGAACAAGGCCAGGGATTCTACTCAAGACTGTTCCTTGTTCCAAGAAAAGAAAAGCAATGGAGACCTATACTGGACTTGTCTGCTCTAAACACTTTTCTTATTGTGCCAAAATTCAAAATGCTGACGTTACAGCAACTTCTTCCCATGCTGGGCAAGGGGTCTTGGCTGGTTACTCTGGACCTCAAGGAGGCATACCTGCATGTCCCAATCAGACACAGCTGCAGAAGATACCTCAGATTTCTTGCAGGGTCAGAGCATTATCAATTCTCAGCATTGCCTTTTGGCTTGTCTATTGCGCCTAGAGTATTCACGAAATGCCTGGCATCAGTAATTGCACATTGCAGACTTCAGGGGATACAAATATACCCTTATCTGGACGACTGCCTTATACAAGCGGACAGCCAGCAAGCCTTGATAAGAAACTTGGACTATGTCATTCACTTACTACAGGCTTTGGGATACACAGTCAACATTCAAAAATCAAGACTACTGCCATCCCAACAAATAATTTTTCTAGGAGCCAAACTGGACACAAATTCACAAATGGCTTTCCTCACAGAAGAAAAACAAGAACAATTACCAGATTACTTCAAAAGCCTAGCAAAGCACACCCAGATGACTGCAAGGAAAATCCTGCAGGCCCTGAGTTTCATGGCATCTTGCATTCTCCTGATTCCACTGGCAAGACTACACATGAGAAAACTACAATGGTACCTAAAAAGCCTATGGTCTCAACACAGCCACAACTTAGAAGCAATTATTCCACTCATTCCATGTCTACAAAAGGAATTTTTGTGGTGGGCACAAGCAAGCCAGCTAAACAAAGGCATGCCCTTCAACAAACCTCAAGCAAGCCAAACCATTACAACAGATGCCTCAGATCATGGATGGGGGGGCGCACATGGAAGGCAGATGCATTCAAGGGCAATGGGCTCCCCGGGAATTGCATCTGCACATCAATCAAAAAGAGATGCTGGCAGTGATTCATGCAATCGAGGCCTTCGGAAAATTTCTTCAACAAGGTCATCTGCTAATAAAGACAGACAGTTGCAATCCCAGTTTGTTCCAGGCAAGGACAGTATTCTGGCGGACAGTCTAAGCAGAAACATTATGGACCCCCACGAATGGATGTTGCATCCAGACATTTTTTCACAAATAACTCATGCATGGGGAAGGCCGGACATGGGCCTCTTTGCCTCACACCACAATCATCATCTGCAAAAGTTCTGCTCAAGGACACACCATCCTCAAGCCTGGAGAATAGATGCTCTCTCCTTCAGCTGGAATTCTCTAACAATCTATGCATTCCCGCCTCTACCATTAATGACCAAGGTGTTACTGAAGATCAAAGCAGAACAACCGAAAGGCATTTTGATAGCTCCAGACTGGCCAAGACAGCACTGGTACCCATTACTAAGGAGCATAACTCGCACCAAACCGTGGCCCCTGCCTCTATGGCCTCTGCTTATAACTCAACACAATTACAGGACTGTTCATCCAAACCTGCAAACATTGCAACTGACAGCTTGGAGGGTTACATGACTTCTACCCATATTTCTCTCTCCAAAAAAGTTCAAGAGATCCTACTGGAAGCACGCAGGCCTTCCACCAGAAAAACTTATTTAGCCAAATGGAAGGGGTTCAACATCTGGAATGCCAACAAGGGTCAGGATGCATAAGTAATGAACATCCCACAGATTCTAGAATACTTGGCAGAAATGTTTCACAATGGCCTTTCATATTCTTCCATAAAAATACACGCTTCAGCAATTTCAGCAAAATACAACTGTGATCCACCTGTGTTTTCACATCCTTTGCTAAGACAGTTTCTAAGGGGGATAAAGAATATCAAACCTCCAAGAAAACCACCAGTGCCTTCATGTGACCTCAGTTTCGTCTTGGAAAAATTAACTCTTCCTCCTTTTGAGCCAGCAGCATCTTCAGAATTGCAATTTCTCTCCTGGAAAACAGTTTTCCTGTTGGCAATTACTTCAGCAAGAAGAGTGTCGGAGATACAGGCCCTTATGGCAGTACCTCCATTTCTCATTTTTCATCAGGACAGAGTCTCTTTAAGAACCAATTCTTCATTCATGCCAAAAGTGATATCCAGGGTTTCTCTAAATCAAGCAATTCACCTGCCTACTTCCTTTCCCAATCCTCAAAATAAAGGAGAAAAGCTTCTGCACACTTTGGACATACACAGACAATTGCGCTATTACTTGGATAGAACAAAGGTCAACAGAAAGTCTGACCAACTATTTGTAGCTTACGCTCCTGGAGTACAAGGGAAGGCAATTTCCAAACAAACAATTTCAAAATGGATTGGACACTGCATCAGATTCTGCTACTCTTTCCATGGAAAAGGTGTGCCAGCCAATATCAGGCCACACTCCACCAGAGCTACAGCCACCTCCACAGCCTTTTTTAAGAGGGGTGGCTACAAAGGACATTCTAGAAGCTGCTACATGGAGCTCCGTGCATACATTTTCCAAGCATTACAACCTGCCTTTATATTCCAGATCCCGAGCAGGCTTTGCTTCTGCAGTCCTGCAGGGCATTTTACCTACACCATCATTATCTTAGATCCTACCACCCTCAGCTTGGCTATGGTATTCAACCCATATGTCAGGACTGCAGTTGCATTCTTGAAGGACATAGTACAGTTTTGTACCTACCATAAATGTAGATGTCCGATAGATATGCAACTGCAGTCAGGTTTTCCCTCCCTCCTACCCCTCTGTAATTATCTTTTTGGGTCCACTCCCCCTTTTCATATTAGCTGGGGATAGCATTTATGGTGTATCTGTTTATTACTGTTGTGCATGTCTGGAATTTTATCCATTCTCTAAATTTAGCCTTCCTTGGAGGGCACCTGGCATCTGGGGCAAGAAACACTGAAGAAGATGGCGTCGACTGATGCTTTTATACCCCAGCCGTTCTGGCGTCAGGGAAGAGGCGACATCAGCTGACGCTGGACCCAGACTTTGGAATCCGGCCGACCGGAGGGCTGCCTGAGGCAGGACAACCCTGCTGACCGAAGGGCTGCCTGAGGCAGGACAACCCATATGTCAGGACTGCAGTTGCATATCTATCAGACATCTACATTTATGGTAGGTACAAAACTGTACTTTATTCCTTTTTGTAATGGCAGCTTCTGTTCTATATTCTATTAAAAACTCTACCAGTGCTGGTCTTTCATTTAGGACCTCCGTATTTCTTTCTCTTTGCCTATACTCTGATATCAATCGCTGATAGGGAAGATGATCTCTAATCTACAGTCCAAATAAATTCTTGTCTTCCCATTCTATCATCTTTCCCGCTCTGATTATTTGCTCCCAATACATTGGTTCCTTTGCCAGTTTTCTCCAATAAATTCCAAGCCCCTATTGTCTGTATCCCTAATTGCAGTCATCCCTATTGGCAGAATCTCTTTTCTCCATTCCTGTGTTAGTTTAGTTCTTAGAATACATTCTGCTACTTTATGGATGCAATATTCTGTATGATATGTATTATTCTTAAGGCCTGCATCCAAAATTCCAGTCTCTTCTTGTTTCTTGAGCGTCCCGCATGTTTCATCATCATCCCTTTCCACTTTGAATTATAGTTTTCTGCTTGTGCTGTATGTAAGAGTCTTAACTGTGTAGATCTAAAATACCCCTTCAAACTGGGTAATCCCACCCCCCCCCATTCTACTGGAAGAATCAGCTTATCCCACTTGACTCTTGCCATCTACCCCTCCCAGATAAAGTCCTTCAGCTCTTTATTAATTACTATCCACAACTTATCTTCTGGTTGATAAAAATATGTCTGACTGGTGTATAAGACTAAAGAGACTAAAAACACTTTAACTGCTTGTATTTTACTGTCCATATCCATATAACAAAGCTTCCATTTTCTCAGTTTTTGTATTATCTTTTGTTTAGTCTTTTCCCACATATCTTTAGCTGCCAAACTAGAATCATTTTAATCCATACTCCTAAATACTTATGTCATGTAACTGAAAACGCTGTCATCTGTGTTAGAATCTCTAGCAGGAGATTTGTGCATATTCTCAGACTAACTTGTATGCCAGCATGCCTAATTGTGAGCATGTTTATATATGTTTTAAAATGTTGAGTATTTTCCTTGTTTAAAACAGAATGTTTATAGAATCTTTCACTACTTTGATACATTTCTAACTGTGCATGTTAGAGAGGGACTTATAAAGTACAAAGTGTGGAGAATCAGCTGAGGCCGTGAGTGATGTCATTGGAATGTTCCTTGTTGCTATGAGATTATTTAAACAGCTGATTGACAGAAAAAGAATCTTTTTTACAGCTGACTGTTATATTTTGAAATTAGACAGTTGAAACTGCTGAAGATGGTTGAGACTGAGAAGATGTGCAGTTTGTCGAGTACTGAGCAGTCACTGAATACCAAGAAAAGATACCTCACCAAGAAGCTGTAAGGTTGTCTTGGCCTTGCTATTACATCTTAGAGTAGATCAGGGACAGTACACTTTAGTTAGATCAGGAAAGTTTAGTTATTAAGATATAGTTTTTCTTGAATAATGGATTCCTATCCTGAAGTTTGATTTACATTTCTGGCAATTGAATTCTAATCTTTATTGATTTTCAATTTAGTAATCATTTTTACTTCTTATTAAATGTTTTTCTTTATTTTACATTGTGGCTGGAAACCAGTGATCTGATGTTGTCAGTCTTCATTTTTGACTAGTGGGACTCTGTTCCCGATCCTCTAAACTGACTCAGCCATTGTACAGCTCGCGCCAGCCAAAAAACGTTTGAGCTAAGACCTCAGATCTTGTTTGCCGCACTGATAGCAAGACATGTCAGCTGATACTTTCAACAAAGTTAAACATTTTTATTAATCTTCTCTTCAAGACTTCCTGTTCCTGGCAAACCCTTAGTTGTTATTTTCTCCTTGTTCTTATTTCTTGTGTAATTCTGCTTATCTACCCTTGTTCTCTTCACTGTATCTCTGTTACCATTGTTGGTAACCCCCCTCTCCCTCTTACCTTTTAGGTAACCTGTCTAATAGGTTCATAGGTAGGTACTAGGCTATTGGCCCTGGGGCCTATATAAGCCTAACCTAAAAAGTTTCCTGGCTTTCGCCACCCAAGAAAGTTATTTTCCTGCACCCCTGTCTAGCAGAGCCACAGAAGTGATCCCCGGGGTGAATTTCCTATTTCCCATCCATGTACCAATAGACTTGCCCAACGTTTCCTGGAGTTCATTAATTCCAGTGCCCTGGACCAGCTCGTTCTTACCCCCACTAGAGGTAGCGACATCCTTGACCTGGTCATTACTAACGTGGGCGACCATTGCTCTACACCGATAGTCAGCTCCTCCCTGGTTAGATCGACCACAAAATAATCACCTTGGAAATCCACATCCCCCCCCCAGCAAAGGTAACCACCATGAGAAACTTCTTCAAAGTTAACTTTGGGATCCTAAAAACAGAGGTGGCTAACTTCAGGGCACCCATGCAAATGGAGAATAGTTGCATGACTGCAGAATCATACACCAATGCACTGTACGAACACGCACAAATGCATGGATCTCACCATACCCAATAGAACCAAGACACTCTCCTCCAAAAAAAGGAAGCCAGTCTGGTGGTCCTGTGCCATAAACAAACTCTACAACAGGAGGAGGAAACTGATGCGGAATAAGATGAAGTCCCAAGACTGGAAAAATTCCCTTATCTGCTGCAACAAAAAGTTGAGATCCCTCATCAAATCCTCTAAAGCTAGGTATGAAAACAGAATTGCAGCAGATAGTAAGGACAACCACAAGGCCTTTTATAGTTATGTAAAGAATCTCCACGGCAGTACCCAGATTTACTCTGAGCTACTGCACAATGTTACCTCCTATACCGAGCCAACAGATATTGCCAGTGTACTGGCCAACAGATTCAGTGCCAACTTTACCCCCCCTCTCCCTCTCAATGGACCAGTCACAATACTAGTAGATTGCCAGGCACCCAGTATTACTGTTGCACAGGTTAAAACAGCACTGTCCAAGGCCAAGAATACAGCTTCTATGGGACCTGACAAATATCCCTGGTTGTGTTCTACATGAACTACAGAGTGAATTGGCACCTCACATGTGCTCTGTTCAATCACAGCCTCACCTCAGGCTTTGTCCCTGCCGAATGTCGCACTTTTACAGTTATTCTTCTCCACAAAGGAGGAGCGACTACAGACCCTGGGAACTATCGCCCATTAGCCTGACAAGTCTGATATGCAAAGCAATGGAACGCATCATCATGGACCTAATAATCAAGGATATAGGGAATCTCCAAACTCTGGATCCCAGACAGTTTGGTTTTGTGAAGGGTAGATCATGCCTGCTCAACTTGGTCGACTTCTTTGAGTCAGTCACCAGAGCTGTGGATGAAGGCAAGGTGGTTCATATAGCCTACCTTGATCTGGCCAAGGCTTTTGATACCATTCACCACTCAGGAATCATAGAAAAACTCACTAAGCTTGGCATCAACCCCTCTGTCACTAGGTGGGTTGCAAACTGGCTCACAGATGGAACCCACAGTGTGAAAGTAACTGACTCCAAGTCAGACTGCCGATTAGTCACGAGTGGAGTCCCACAGGTTTCGGTCCTGGGTCCTCTCCTGTTTATCTACTTTTCTGAAGTCCAGACCAACATGAAGGGACTCTGGCTGATAACATTCGCAGACAATTGCAAGTTGGGGAGCTATTAACTCCCCAAGTGATGTTGACATCCTACAGAATGGCCTCACTGTGACCGGCTGGTGTCAGAACCATGGTCTTAAGCTCAATGCCAAAAAATGTCATCATACCCTTTGGGAAAAACCTAGTTCCCATAAATTACCACATTGATGGTAGTCCACTGAACACAGAAGATGTTATAAGAGATCTGGGAACACAGGTTGACAGCAACCTCTCTTTTGATCACCACATTGCCACTGTGGTCAGAAAGTCCTTCTATGTGGCACATATCATTACTAAGGGTTTTGCATCCAGGAAGAAAGAGGTCATTGTCTCCCTCTACTCATCCCTCATTAGGCCAGTCATAGAGTACAATACCCCATTTGGCATGTACCTCACTGGACACCTGCAACAAGAGGATCCTAGGCCTTAAACACTTGTCCTATAAGGACAGACTCAAAAAAACTCCCAACTATTCTCTGTCTCATATCGCCTACTTAGAGGCGATCTTTGCTTAACTTGTAAAGCCATGTCTGACCCAGCTCTGTTAGAAATGCTACATCTAAAGAAATCCCAATCTCTCCGCACCACACGCTCCAGAGACCTCAACCTCACTACTGCAATTAACAGAACATGCTGGAGGGACAGGTTCATAACCCAGAGACTGCCCATGCTATGGAACAGACTTCTTGTACATGTCAAGCAAAGCACCTCGCTGACCCTCTTTGAGAAATCTTGATGAGTGGATGGGAAACAGAAAATTCACCCCGGGGATAACACCAGTGGCTCTACTCGACAGAGGTAGTAGGAACTAAGGTCGGGTGGCACTATGCCAGCATAATCCTATTGCTAGGCTTGTAAAGATCCCAGGGCTATTAGCCTAGTACACACCTATGAATTGTCAAGATTTTTCTTAGATGGCTAATGAGTTTTGCTTGACATGAATGGGTAGTCTGTTCTGGACCATGGGAAGTCTCTGGGACAGCATGTTCTGTTTATTGTGGTGGCAAGATTTAGGTCTCTGGAGCATGTGGATTGGAGGGATTGGGGTTTCTTTAAATATAGCATGTCCAACAGATCTGGGTTTGACATGGCTTTGTATATTAGGCAGAGGTCACCTCTGAGTAGGCGATAAGCGACAGAGTAGAGCTGGAGTTTTTTGAGATGGTCTGCATATGGTATTTGTTTGAGGCTGGTAATCCTCTTAGTGAGGTATTTCTGTGGCCTTTTAAGTTGTTGTAGATGTCTTGTGAGGTACATGCCAAATGGAGCATTGTACTCTATAATGGGTCTGATGAGGGATGAGTAGAGAGGAGCAATGACCTCTTTTTTCTGGAGGTGAACTCCTTTGTGATGAGGTGTGCCACATAGAAGGATTTCCTGACTACTGTGGCAATGTGATTATCAAAGGAGAGACTACTATCCTCCTGTGTCCCAAGGTCTCTTATCACACTTTCAGTGTTTAGTAGGCTACCGCCTATGTGGTAGTTCATGGGTACAGTGTTTTTCCCAAAGGGGATGACAGTGCACTTCTTGGCATTGATCTTGAGGCCATGACTTTGACACCGAGCATCAGTCTCAATGAGGCCCCTTTGCAGAATGTCCACATCATTAGGCGATTCTATTATGTCACCTAGTTTGCAGTCGTCTGTGACCTTCGTTAGCCAAAGACCTGCTGTATTAGCCTGGACTTCTGAGAAGTAGATGCCAGACAGGAGAGGACCCAGGACTGAGCCCTGTGGTACTTCACTTGTCACTGGTCTGAAGTTGGATTTGAAGTCTGCTACTTTCACTGTGTGGGTTCTGTCAGTGAGCCATTTTGCCACCCATCTCATGAAATAGGGATTTATGCCCAGTCTAGTGAGTTTATAATTCCAGAGTGGGGGATGGTGTTGAAAGCCTTGGCGAGGTCAAGATAGGCTGTGTGCGTGCCACCTTATCTTCGTCCATGGCTCTGGTTACTGCTTCATTGAAGCAATCAGGTTTAGGAGACATGACCTACCTTTTACAAACCCAAACTGAGTGGGGTCCAGAGTTTGGAGGTTACCTATGTCCTTGTTTATAAACTCCAAGATGATACGTTCCATGGTCTTGCCGACCAGGTTTGTCAGGCTAATGGGGCGGTAGTTCCCGGGGTCTATGGTGGTGCCACCTTTGTGGAGTGGGATAACCATTGCTGTGCCCCATTCAGTAGGCACAAAGCCTGAGGTGAGGCTATGATTGAACATGGTACTTAGGTGGGGTGCCAGTTCATTCTGTAGTTCGTGCAAAACATAGCCTGGGATGTTGTCAGGTCCCACGGATGCTGTGTTCTTGGCTTTGGAAAGTGCAGTCTTTACTTGTGAAGCCGTGATTACAGGGGCTTTTTATTCTTAATCACCATTGTTGCTATTTTTCTTATTTTCCTACTAATCTTGGTATTTCTCACTACCATCATTGGTAGAATTTTGACTATCCTGTTTTTGTGTGCATGAGGGTGTCTTTATAGTTACTTAAAAATGGTGGAAAAACAGAAGGGCACTTCAAGAGTCAAGCAGTACCAAGACTGTGGACGAAAGATGCCTAATTCAGACGGGCATCTTTTGTGGGTGTATTGTTTGGGTGTGCCCCATTTGGATACTGACTGTTCCATCTGCAATGGTTTCAATACTAGAGCCTTATAGAGAGGCGGAGCAATTAATCTTAAAAGGAATGTTAAAATCTTCCTTTGAAGCTTTGTTTAAGGATCCTTCCCCTTCTAAATCTGACCATGCTAAAAAGAGAAGGCATTCAGTGTCAAGCTGTCCTACGGCACCAGAGACTAAGAAACTTAAATCATTGGTTCCTTCAGTCTTTTTGAAACTGAAGGCTAAGGTTCCTAAATTGACGGAACAAGTATTTTCAGCACTGGTTACTACTGCTGTTGTCATGCTACCAAGAGCTTTGGTGCCAACATCAGCACCGACTTCCTTAATTTCCCAGTCGGTACTGTCTTTACCATCTGCACTGTTGCAGACTTTAATCACCCCTTTGGTGCCGAAATCTGAATCATTACATGTTCCCAGGACAAGGTATCCCCCTTCCATAGATCCCTTTGTGGGTCAACTTCTCGGCCCTTTTTTTGGATAGGCCAGAGTTTCCCTCAGGGATGTCTGTCTGATCTTCCAGGAGTCTGTCTGAGATAGATGATGTGAGATTGGTGGTTCAGCTTTTGGCGGCCAGGGATCTTCCTGCCCCTTCTCAGACCCCCCCCCTCCCGGAGTTGTGTTTTTTCTCCTAGGAATCCTCCAGATTTTCCTCATCTGACCTGCTTGGGAGGCTTAGAGCCCACCACTTCAATTTCCCTGGTTCCAGCTGTCCTGGTGCTGACAGGCACTTCTTCGGCTCCAGGGACTGCTCTAACATCTTCAGTTCACTCAGAACCAGTAGATTCTTAAGGCCGTATCTCTTCTGTCAGTTCTGAGGGTTTTATACCGGTTCCTGCTTTTTATTTGGAGCTGCCCTTGGCTTTCATAGCCCTGATGGTTGTGGGTTCTTCCCTGACACCTGCTTCAGAAGGCAGTCTTTCTGAGCTGAGCAGGGTGTGACCTCTGTTCCGAGGTTGTCTTTCTCAGTTCTGGTCTTTCATCCCTCTTTGGGGAGGCCTGCCTTCCAAGTCATGGAGAGGGCATTAGCATTTGCAGACTCTCAGCTTGCCCCTGCTGTATTGGAGTGTTGTATGTCAGTAACTTCTGGTTCAGAGCTGCCACCATCCTCCACACATCAGTGCAGCAAGCACCAAAGCTGCAAGTTACTCCTGTACAGGACCCCTCTTCTTAGGAAACTTCCTCAGAGATTCCCACTGAGGAACCACCCTAAAAGAAGACATGCAAGAGGAAGCATCTACATTCCCCAGAAGAATCTGTCGCAGAAGACATGGACTTCGATGAGGGGGTGGGTTTCCCCTTGGTCACCCCTTAAGATGTTTCCTTTGGAGACATTCTGGAGATCCTAAAACAGAGTGGTGATTGGAAGCCCAAAGATCCATCCTCTGAGGAATCCTTGTATTTGCAAGCTTTTAGTGGTTGCCCATCTACTTCCTGGGTGACTCTGCTTGCTGATGACCTCATTAAACTGACCACTGAGAGGCATGGAAGGCCCCTGATTCCATAGAGCCGATTCCCCAGAGACCAGACAAAATTTTATCAGCCCCCAAAGATCATCAGCACTGGGCGAAAGGCTTATCAGTAGATGCCATGGTGGTGGTGGCATTCACCAAGAAGTAACTCACTGATGAGAGTCCCACTGTCCATCCACCTAACCAAGAGTCTGTGATGATGAACTGATTTGGAAACCAGATCTATGCTTCATCAATTTTCGCCCTCAGGTCCTTGAATTTCATGGCACACTTCACTAGACTCCAAAGAGATCTTATCATTAAGCCCGAGTACCTTCTCGTGGCGCCTCTGTGCTTAACACCGAGCGCGCCATGAGAAGATATGAATTGCAAGCTGTTACCCCCCCCCCCCCGAGTGCCTTCTACAAGCGCGAGAAATTGTAGTGTATAGTTGTAGTTGTGTATAGTTTTAGTTGACTTTAATGTAAAACACGCTGAAATCATAACTAAACTTGTAATTTACCTTACTTGGTTATGATTTAGTGTGTTTTTTACATTAAGGACACAAAGTTTTAGGAGAAAATCTGCTTTAGAAATTGTTGATCAAGCAAGTGGTGGCAGCCATTCGGATTCTTGCAGTACAAGCCACCACTTGCGTAACACCTCCAACCCCAACCTAATTTCCCCCGGAAGGTGGAGGTCTCAACAGAGATATGTTGCTTCTGCTTCGATGTGTTCTACTGTCACTTGTATGCTTAGGAATCCCCGCTTCATCTACGAGCCATAGAAGGGCACACTAAACTGCATTAACATATGATTTCTTGTCTAAAGAACTGAAAACAAAACAATTATCTGAAAAGACCCAAAATAATGAGCACTTGCTTGCATCTTATTTTCTTAAAACTTTACAGTTTACAATGTTAGTATTTATGTGTAGTTTTTGCAGCCAGGGTCTGTGCTTCTGCTGCACTGTGTAGCTTAATTCAGTTCGATTTAAGGACTGTAAATCCTGCTGTCACTCAAACACTGAGGGACTAAAGAATTGTGCAAAACAAGGAGTAACTGAAAATCAAAGACAACTCCGATTAGTTTCAACTCACTTCTACATTGCAGGATTCATAGTTTAGGTACTGTACTAAACTGACAGCCTTTGTGTCACAGAAAGTTTCAGAGATGATCAGCAGTAGTCGATATCGCAAGCACCTCCTTAAACACAGCAATATCAGAAAACCAGCATTTCTGTAAAACTGTCCGTGCCACAATAGAAAAACATGTTATGAAATCAATCACTGCAGAGCTCATTTTCATCTTTCATAAAACAGCACCAACTGTCGGCAAAATCAACTTGCTTCTTTGCTAAGAAAATAAAAAACTACAGCCTCTGCCGTTACATTTTTTCTGGAATAAAACACCTGTTCTAGTTGAATCCAGCTGATATCTCCAATGTATCACATAAAGAAGCCACGGCAGAGCTCTAACAGAACACATCTTACCTTCTTGCACAGCCTGGAAAGGAATATGTTGTCTTTTCACTTCGCAGAATGTCGTCATTGAGGCTCAGATCTGATATAGCCAGCTGGAAAACTTAATAGTCTTTTGCAGCATTCTCTTCACATATGGCACCTTTTGGGAGGAATTTCTTCCAACTGTTGTGCTTTCAACCTCTCTTCCCAAAGACAAATGCAGCCAGACATGCATCTTACGCACTGTTCAAAATCCCTCTCCCAGGCACATGGGATTCATCCACTCACAACAGTTGAGACTGTTTCATATAGAAAGCACATAGAAAACATTTATTATTGATGTCTGCATAAGCTAGAGAAGTAATGGGGAGCAGGATAGTATCAACTAGGATATCGTTGCAAACACACACTATTCACACAAGAACCTGAAAGACTTCATGTGATGATTAACCCTTTCAAAAAAAATTCATGCTTTTCTAATATTAGAGACAGCCGCCAATGCTGACAAAGTGCTAAACAAAAATTAATTCATGAAGCCAGTAGACCATCGCGGCTCCTTAAATGAATGCCGATACCTGCATTTGTGATAACGCTAAAGCGTTGAAGCGCTTTGTGTTTAACTGAATATTTCAAATGGATAAAAGGTAGGATTATCTGCTTACCAGCATTTTATTCATGTGTGAAAATGTTACTTTTTGGCTGGAATTTGTAGACAAGTTGAATAGTATACAAAATTGTTCTAAGTGTCGAGTGTTGGACAAACCTGTTCTGCTTCATATAGTGTACAAGGTGCCTTACTGTCTCGTATTACTAAGCAATGAGTATTGAAGAACTGCATATGAACATGACGGAAGAAATAAAAAAGGAAGCCATACTTTGAATATGACATACAGTTTACATATGACACACACACATATAAACTATATATATATATATATATATATATATATATATATGTATGTATATATATATATATATATATATATATATATATGTATGTATATATATATATATATATATATATATATATATATATGTATGTATATATATATATATATATATGTATATATATATATATATATATATATATATATATATGTATGTATATATATATATATATATATATATATATATATATATATATATATATATATATATATATATATATATATATATATATATATATATATATATATATATATATATATATATATGTATATATATATATGTATATGTATATATATATATATATATGTATATATATATATGTATATATATATATATATATTTACACATATATATATATATATATATATATATATGTATATATATATATATATATATATATATATATATATATATATATATATATATATATATATATATATATATATATATATATATATATATATATATATATATATATATATATATATATATATATATATATATATATATATATATATATATATATATATGTATATATATATATATATATATATATATGTATATGTATATATATATATATATATTCTGGCAGCTATTGGGATATTATGATTAGTTCTTTAGATGACAGGAAGGGCTTAGTAATACAGAACTTGATCCCTTGAGTCCATTGCTGAATGGACACATGTAAAGAGAAAAGGCATAGGTAAGGCAGACTGCTGACACTGAAGGAGGTCATGAGGCTGCAGTGGTATCAGCTGTCTGAGTGGGTAGCCAGCACAACTATCAGACAGATCAGATGGCCTTGCCTGCCACTGAAGTCCCATGCCTGTCCTGGGTTCATTAGTGGAGTGGCGATCCTTACCTTGCTTTTTCTCTTTACATGTACCCATTCAGCAGTATGTTGGCTACACCAGGAATGTTTATATTTACAATCATATGTGTCGACATGGTAAAACAACTGCTTCTGAATGCTGTACACATGTACATATATCCGTTTTGTTAGGACTCATGGAAATTGATTTTTTTTCATATTTTGGTAAATAACTTTGCAAGGGAGCATGTCAGTGTACCAAGTAGTACCTCATTTTGAAGACAGTACTGATAGTTCCATCATGGTAAAATAATTGTGCCTGCATGTTGTACTCATGCCCAGATATCAAAGTTTGTTTCGGACTTAGGTTATGGAAATTATGATTTTGTTTTCCTATTTTGGTAAATAATTTTGCAAGGGAGCATGTCAGTGTGCCAAGTAATACCTCATTTTGAAGACAGTGTTACTCCTTACAACATGGTAAAAGATCTGTCTGTGCACTGTACACATGTACAGATATCAGTTTGTTTACTCTTGTACAATTATGAAAATTATACATTTCCAATACTTCTCATTATTATGCCCATATCTTTGTAAGGGAGCATGGTGATCACACAAATGATGCATCATTTTGAAGCTGACATTCAGATGCACAACTTCTGCACTGATACGTAGGCTCTGTTTGTTACAGGTGATGAGATATTATGCTTTGTTTATCAATTACTAGAAATAATATATTAATCATATTTCTGTGAATATCTCAAGAAAGGAACATCACACAGTAATGGTTAAGGTATCATTTTAAAGCTGACATTCATACTAACAAATTAAATTCAAATTGTACGGGTCTGCATGGTACATTGACCAAGATATTGTGCTTTGCTTTTCCAAAAAGGTAAAAATATGCACAATATCAACATTCCTTGCCAAATATTTAATAATGACTTTGATATGCACTATCAACATTTACACTCTTGGAAAGGTCACTGTCTGCTGAACAACTTTCGCGTTTAAATTTTTAGTGTAGCTCTTAGAGTTATGAGCATTTGTTTTCTGTATGGTATTACAAATGGATTTTCTGAAAATGAGCTCAGGCTGCACTGTTGTTTCTATGGTGGAATTAAGCAGGCAGCTTTTTCTGAGCTGCTCTGGAGTGAATGAGTTAAGGAGTTATCGGATACCCTCGCTGGAGCTGTGTCTGACAAGGTACGGGACAAAGTTGCCTTTCAGCTGACCACCCTGCAGTCTATATCAAGCTCGTCTGTGTAGCTCATCACACATGCAGCCGAGGGGATGATAATTGCAGCTGGTTCAGGGGTTGCCATAAGGCATCATGCCTGGATGCGCTTGTGTGCATTCACAGAGCCTTTGAGGTCTTCCTTTGTCAGTGCTCCCTTTGACGGATCATGCTTGTTTGGCCCGAAGTCAAAGACCCACTAGCCAGGTGCAAAAAAGATGAGTAAGACCCTTTCTGCTGTGGGCATTCGTTTTTCTACTCCTCAGTGATCGTACTACAAGAATCAGAGGAGTGGGAATGTGATTCAAGAAGTCCCAAGGCCCTTTTCAGGACACACGTGGCGGAAGCTCCCCTCAGGGAAAGGGGGGGCCCTAATGGAAGTCGCCAATTCTGTGGCAGAGGTGTCCTGTGTAACCAAGGCTCCAGAGACACTTCACTAGACAACCCTACCAGCACTCCTGAAAGGGGGCCTGATTGCTTTCCTCTGGAAGCAGTTGGGGGAAGATTCTCACTGCACCCGATGGCCTGGCAACTAATAACTTCAGATTCTTGGGTGCTAAAAATCATTAGCAGAGGTCATCACATCCCCTTTGTTTTTTTTCCCAGGATCACAAAGAAGAGTTCCCAATGTACCATCCACTCAGAGGGACCAAGCAGCCTTGGAAGTTCAAAAGCTGCTAGAAAAAAAGTCACCCAAGAAGTCCCACAAGACCAGATAGGATCTGGATATTATTCAAGGTTCTTTTTAGTGCCAAAACAGACAGGGGACTGGAGGCAAATTTTGGATCTCAGCTTTCTGAACAAGTTCGTTCAGCAAACAAAATTCTTGGTCACAGATCAGTCTGTACTTCCCTTTGTAGAGGAAAATGATTGGATGTGCTCTATAGACCTTTAAGATGCATACAACCACATAACAATGGACAGATGCAGAGGGTATCTCCACTTTTGGTTAGGAGACAGTTATTTCCAGTTTAGAGTGCTGCCCTTTGGTCTCACCACAGCCCCCAGGGTGTTCATCAAATGCATGGCGGCAGTCACAGCTCACTTGAGACTACAGGTATTCTGGGTGTTTCCTTAATTAGATGACTAGCTCCTCGCTGCCCCCACCAGGTGTCTAGTGCTTCAAGCCACAAATTTCATCCTGCACCTTTTCAACTCTTTGGGCATCACAGTCAACAAGGAAAAATCCCAGCTGACTCTGACACAAGACCTGGCTTTTATCAGAGCCCGCCTTAATTCAGTTGCTTGTGTAGTTTCTCTCCCTCTTCACAGACTACAGAAGATAAGGCCTCAAGTAGAATCCATCATATCCAAAGACAAAGTCCCTGCTCGTCTTGTCCTTCAAACTTTAGGGTCTATGGCAGCAACCATTATCTTAGTACCTCTGGCAAGATTCCACATGAGGCTACTTCAATGGCTGTTAGTGGCACAGTGGTCCATCCTAACACATCCATAACGTATCCTGTTCTAATAAGTCGCTGCAAGAAGGACCTATCCCGGTGGATGCAGTCTGAGGAAATTCTTCTGAGCTGTCCCTTTACCCCCTCTCATCCTAAAGCCGTAGTGACCACGGACGCCTCCCAGATTGGGTGGGAGGCTATTATCTGGAAAGGACATTCCAAGGCACATCAATGTCCTGGAGTTGAGGGCAGTGCTCTTAGCATTGCAAGCCTTTCAATCTGCCCTCTCTCTGGGGACAGTTGCGATTCAGTCCGACAATGTCAGCGGTTTGGTACAGCAACAAACAGGGTGGCACCAGATCTTACCCCCTGTGCTAGGAAGCCCTCAGGATATGGCAATGGGCAAGCTCTTCCAATCGCTTTCTAGTTGCAACACATATCCTGGGAAGTTCCAATGTAATAGTGGACAAACTGAGCACATGCATTCTCTTGCCTCACAAGTGGTCTCTCAGTCCCAAGGTGGAGATGGAAATTTTTCATCGATGGGACCAGTTTTGCTGCAACCTCTTTGCTTCCCCAATGAACAACAAATGCAGCAGCTATTTTGCCCTAATCCTCCTTCGGGGGAGTCCCCGAGAGACTCTCTCCTTCTCCATTGGCCATCAAGACTTCTCTATGCCTTTCCCACCATTCCCCCATTTTTGAAGAAAGCCCAAAGGTTGAGAAGCAAGGTGATCCTCATTGCACCCTTTTGGCCCTGACAGGTCTGGTTCCACTTTATCTGGCCTCACTTGATTCACCGTCCATGGATTCTGGACCCAATTCCAGACCTGCTACCTCACCTGCAGGGACTGGTGCACCCCAGCCTTTCCAGTCTCAAGCTGACAGCTTGGTTTCTTCAATTCTATTAGTCGCATCGCAGTATAATATAGCTTCACCAGAACAAAAAATATCCTGGCTTCTCATAAACTATACACCAGGAAATTTATCTTAGAAAATGGAAGAGATTTTTATTTTGGGCCTATAAGAATAAACTAGACCCCCTTTCGGCACCTGTTGAAAAAGTCTTGGAATTTTTAGCTTCCCTTTATGATCAAGGAGCTTCTGCATCCACTGTTAAAGTTCAGTTAGTGACCATTTCCACAATGGGGTGCGATGATCATTCTTTTCCCATCGATTATGCAAAATTTTTTTTTAAAGGTGCCTTACTTCTAAAGCCCCCTTTCAAGGAACCCTATAGCTTCATGGGATCTGACCCAGTTTTACAGTCTTTGCAAGACTGAAGGTTGACAACATCAGATAAAGAAGTTATGTACTCACCATAGCGTTCCATCTGTGTTGTCGATCTTCATTCATTTTCGACATCCCCCCCCCCCCCCCGTAGATTTCCGGGAGGATCGAACACTTGTTCTGGGAAATTATAGGTTTAATTTTGGACATGGCTTCTACCTCTTTTATGTATGTTCTTCTTTCATACTGCTTAGCTGCAAACTCAATGTGAGGTAATGGAGAGAGGGGCATTGTGGGTAGAATGTTAGTTCGAGAGTGTTTTGGCTGGTGCGAGCTGTATAACTCCCGAGTCAGTTCCTAGGATTGGAACAGTGTCCTTCTCGTTAAGAATGAATGAAGATCAGCAGCACAGATGGAATGTTATGGTGAGTACATAACTTTTTTTTTTCTTTAGAGATTAGTGTGTGCTTCTACTTGACACTTCCCAGGTCATCCCGAGGCCTGGCTGTTATGGTCATAGCTATCATTTATTTTGATTAATTTTCATAATTGGACACCCCTTTTGAATGGCATGAAGACCCTGATTGCTGGGAGCATTTCTGTATTTATTTTGAGAAAGAGAGCGCTGGAAATCTGTGCCAGGCTTTCTAAGTGGTATTTGGATGTGTGAAATTGAGCGTCAGTGTATCAGAAGTCTTAAACTGGGGCACTTTGCTCTGAAGTGTGTAATAAGAAAAATACGTTTGGGTGGACAGAGGTATATAGTCCAGTATCAGAAAAATAGTATGTGTTCCTTCTGTGCTCTTGGGGGAAAATTGTCAAATATTACTTTTGTTTAAATGACAGTGTCATATTGCAATCAGTAGTGATGATTGAAGCTGCTTAATCTGGTGGAATATAGCTGGACATCACATTAATTGGTGCCAGTGTTGTAAGATTTTTAATTGGATTCTAGTAGCCTGTGGGTAGTTGTCATTAAGGTGTGCCCTCTTGACAGCCACAAAGTAAACATTCAGAATGTCAGCCCACCACAGTTTTATTTATTTTTTTTTTAGTTAGATACTCTGGGATAGCAGGCAAGAATGTCGGCAGAAGATTTTAGCAAGCTGACAAAGATCCAGTTGGCTAAGGAGTGTGAAGCCAGAAGATTGGTCCATGCCATCCTGACCAAGGAAACTGTGATTTCAGCCTTGGTTGCAGCTACAGCTCAGACCATCTGTTTGGAGGATATCCAGTTTGGTGCTGGTGATATGCAGCCTGCTGAGACAGGACAGTCCACATTTTCTTCAGAGGACCTGAGAATCCATCTGGAGTTGGAGAGAGTGCACCTGGAGGAGGCCAAATGTTTTGAACTTGAATCAGCAGAAAGATTGCACCTAGAAGCCCAACATATGGAGGCTGAGGAAAGGAGAAACAGTGCTGATATGTACTGGAGGCCACAGAGAAACAGCATCAACATGAACTGGAAACCAAATGACTGGAGTCTAAAGAGAGACTGCATCTGGAAGCCCAAAAACATGAACTTGAGGCCAAACATCTTGAACTGGAATCAGCAGAGAGACTGAGGCATTTAGAAGCTGAGGACAATGTAAGACAGCACCGCCATGAAATGGAGCTTCAAATACTTCAAGGGGGTCATGGAGGTTATGAAGAAGGGGATAACTGGACCTCAGAAGCTGAAAAGTCAGCAAACGTTTTCCTAAGTACAGGGAAGGGGATGACTTTGATAGTTTTAGTCATATTTTTGAGAGGGTATGTAGACAATATGATGTTGATTGTGAGCTTTGGGATCAGCTCCTGACTACCTTACTCCATGATAAAGCTGTTCATGTTGTAGCAAAGTTAAATGATGTAGCTTGAATTATGAAAAAGTGAAATGTTGCTTGTTTGTTTCAGACTTACACCTGATGATTATAGAAGAAAGTTTCAAGAACACAGACGTAAGACAGATGAAAGTGTACATGATTATATTGCTGACTTAAGTACTTACTTTCACAGATGGGTGAGTGGGTGTCAGGTCACCACCTCTGAGGGACTGGCAGACCTTTTGGTGAGGGAACAAGCCCTCAGTACTTTGCCTGATGACATGAGAGTCTGGTTAGCAGACCATGAGTGCAACTCCGCAGAGGAGTTGGGGAGAAAAAGGGATCTCTACTTGACAAGCAGAGCACCACTGCATAGGAGAGGGATACCCAGTGCTGTACATGGACATAAGGGAACCCATGGGAGCAGTGTATACCACTCCAAAAGAGTACACCAGTAACAGGGAAACTACTAATCCAAGTGCACGGTTAGGGATCAGATGTTTCATGTGTAGCCAGAGGGGATACATGGTTCAGTGTCCATCAAGGCAAGGTGAGAAACAGAATGTGAGAGAGCCAGCAAGTGGTGATGCCAAATTGCCAGTGGTAAGTTGTTTAGAAGTAACTGGGGTGCCAGGTTAGCACTGAAATTTATATCCAGTCTTAGTAGATAAGCAGGTAACTGCTAACAGGGACGCAGCTTCTGAAATAACCATTGTGAGGTCTGCAGTGGTTATTGAAGACAGTACGTGCTTATGCAGTCCACTCCAGTCAGAGCTTTGGGAGGAACCCCATTCCAGATACCTTTGGCTAGGGTTCACCTTGACTGGGCGGGTGGAAGAGGAAGCAAGCAAGATGGTGCGTTTGAGGATATTCCTGTAGATGTCCTGATAGGGAGTGACTTTGATGATGTACTTTGTGGACATGCAGTCGGGCTTGGAGAAAGGCATGTAGGTACAGTAGTCTGGGAGACACCCAAAAAGATCTCATACATGAAGCGGGGACTGGCGTGGTGGCCGTTTCAGAGAAGGTGCTATCTGGTAGCAGCAAGTCTGAATGTGAGCCACAGCTGCTGGTGGGTACTGATGTTCCCTTGGACATGGTAACTGCAAGAATGGAGGTGAGTGGTGGTGCCCAGAGTGACAGCGAGGCACAGCTGTTGGAAGTGACTACACTTCCTGTGGAAGGGAAGCTGGGGAAGATCACTAAGGTAGAATTGAGACAGGCTCAACTTACGGATCCTGAGTTACAAAGCTTGAGGGAGATGGCTAAGGAGGCACCCGAGGCTCAAGGAAGAGGGGAGTATATATACTGGAGCAAAGGTTTGTTGTATAGAGAATGGACTCCTGGAGGTGGGCTGGAAGGTGAAGTGATAAGGCAGTTGATAGTGCCTAGGGCTTACCATCTGCAATTGTTTGCCATAGAGCATGACATTCCTTTCTCAGGACATATGGGCGTAAGATGGACATATTATGAAAAATTTCTATTGGCCAGGGATTGCAAGAGATATATGGTAGGGTATTGTAGGACTTGTGAACAGTGCCAAAAAGTTGGAAAAGCAGGGGTCAAGGCTAAGGCTGCATTAATGCCTTTGCCTGTTACTGAAGAGCCGTTTCAGAGAGTGGCCTTGGATATTGTGGGACCCATGAGTACTCCAAGTTCTAGAAGGAAAGAAATGCATCTTGGTGATATAGACTATGCTACCAGATTTCTTCAGGTGGTAGCTCTGTCGTCTGTTCATAGGTTCATAGGTTTATACTAGGCTATCTGCCGTAAGGCATTTATAAGCCTAGCCCAAAGTTATGTGGCTTACGCCACCCCTTATGTTAGAAATAATGTGCCCATTAGTTTGTTGTGCCTCTGTCCAGCAGTGACACAGAGATGATTCCCGGGGTAAACCTACGATCTCCCATCCACCGGTCAAGATTTCTCTTGAACAGAGCCAGCGAGGTGCTCTGCCTCACATGGACTGGGATTTTATTCCACAGCATGGGGAGTCTCTGGGTGATAAATATATCCCTCCAGCACGTCCTATTTATATCCGTGCTAAGGTTTAAGTCACTTGCTCTAGTGGTTCTGGTGGATTTGGATTTTTTGAGGTGGAACATGTCCATTAATTCGGGTTGGTCATGGCCTTGTATGTCAGGCACAGGTCACCTCTGAGCAGACGGTATGCAACTGAATAGAGTTGGAGTTTCTTCAGTCTGGCAGTATATGACAGGTTTTGGAGTCCCTTTATCCTTTTGGTGAGGAACTTTTGGGGTCTCTCCAATTGCTGCAGGTGTCGGGTGAGATACATCCCGAATGGGGCATTGTACTCGATCATTGGTCTGATAAGTGAAGAGTACAGGGGAACAATGACCTCACTTGATCTGGATGTGAATCCCTTCATGATCAGATGGGCAATGTAGAAGGTCTTTCGAACCACTTTAGCAACGTGAGTGTTAAACGAGAGGCCACTGTCAACCTGGGTACCCAGGTCCCTGATGACCTCTTCTGTGCTTAGTGGGTTGCCACCTATATGGTAGCTTGGGGTTACCTTGTTTTTCCCGAAGGGTATGACTATACACTTTTTTGCGTTTAACTTCAGGCCATGGCTCTGGCACCAGCTATCAGTTTCCATGAGACCCCTCTGAAGGATGTCTGTGTCCGATGTACTATCCACTATGGCACCCAGTTTGCAGTCATCCGCAAACTTTGTCAGCCATAGTCCTCCTATGTTTGCCTGTACTTCTGAGAAGTAGATGCCGAACAATAGGGGGCCAAGGACTGAGCCCTGTGGGACACCACTTGTAACCGGCTTGGAGTCTGACATGGCTCCAGCAACTCTAACCCTGTGGGTTCTGTCCTTAAGCCAGTTTGCAACCCATCTTGTGACATATGGGTTTACATTTAAGCTGGTAAGTTTCTCTATGATACCCGAGTGGGGTATTGTGTCGAAAGCTTTTTCAAGGTCAAGGTAGGCTGTATGGACTGCCTTTCCCTCATCAATGGCCTTGGTAACTGTTTCGAAGAAGTCGACCAAGTTCAAAAGGCAAGATCTGCCCTTGACAAAGCCAAACTGGGTTGGGTCCAAGGTCTGCAAGTCCCCTATGCCCTTGTTTATGAGTTCCATTATGATCCTCTCCATAGCTTTGCAGACCAGGCTTGTTAAGCTTATGGGGTGGTAATTACCAGGGTCCGTAGAGGCACCGCCTTTGTGGAGTGGGACCACAGTTGCCGTACGCCACTCCTTGGGCACATATCCTGTGGTAAGGCTAAGATTAAACAGCTGCCTTATGTGCGGGTTTAGTTCTTCATTGAGTTCATGTAGCACACAGCCGGGGACACCATCCGGTCCCATTGATGCTGTGTTTTTAGCTTTAGAGAGAGCAGCTTTCACCTGCGCATTTGAGATGTCTGGGAGGCTACACTCTGTTGGGATAGTTATCTCTCCTTTTGGGGAGAGGGGGTGAAGTTTGCGCTGAACCTGTCTGCCAGTATGTTGGCAATGTCTGTGGGTTCAGTGATTTTTGTATCATTTTGGACTAATTCTGAGCATATCTGGGAGTTTCCACCCAGGTTTCTGACATAGCTGAAGAAGGCCTTATGATTGTCTTTTGAATCTATGGCAATTTTTTTCTCAAAGTTGGCCTTGGATGATTTTATGAGGGATCGTAGTTTCTTGCTAGTACTGATCAAAGATGCCTTCCCTTTTTGGGATTTTACTCTATCATGTAATAGCTTTCTCCTCTTATTGTAAAGTTTGTTTATGGCTGGGGTCCACCAGACTGGACGTTTGCCCTTGGTGGAAAGAGTCTTGGTTTTATTTGGGATTGCCTGATCCATGCAGTCCTGAAGGTGTTCATAGAAGGCATTTGTAAGGGCTTCCGCAGCTTGGGTTGTGGTTTTTATTGGCTCGGGGGCCTTGAAGGATACCACACCTGTCTTGAGTAGTGTGAAGTTTGCTTTAGAGAAGTTCTTCACTGTGGTCTTTTTGTTTGGGGTGGGGGCGGGATGTGGATTTCTAGTGAGATTAGTTTATGATCTGATCTCACCAAAGAGGGATATACTTCCGGTGTGGAGCATTTTGTCCCCATGTTTGTGATGATGAGATCTAGTATATTTTCTCCTCTTGTGGGGACGGTGACTAGTTGTTCCATGGCATTTGAATTTATGAACTCCAGGAACCTTTGGGCTAGAAAGTTGGGGCTTGAGTAATGTTTCCAGTCTATATTCGGGTAGTTGAAGTCACCCAATATGATGGTGTTTGGTGATACATTTATACCCTCCAGTGTCTTCAGGAAGGCTGTGTGGGTTTCCTGAGTTTGAGAGGGTGGCCTGTAGCATGCTACAAATTGTAGAGCAGTTTTGCCTATGGTTAATTGCACCTGGATGGTTTCCGATGCTTCGTGCGTAGCCACCAACCTGGAGGTGTGGGCATCCTTGATGAATATAGATATACCCCCTCCTTTTGTGGTATGGTCCGGGTTTTGGGGCCGGAACACATGATATGAGGTAAAACCTGATAGTGCCGGGGTGCTCTCAGGAGCCTTGAACCAGGTTTCAGTCACAGCACAGACATCGATGTTCTCCATACTGAGAAGGGCCTCGAGTGCGTGCATTTTGAGATTTAGACTTCTGGCATTGAGCAGCATCACCCTTAGTTTCTTTCTGTTTTTGTTTTCTAGGGTGGTAGGTTTAGAATGTTGAGGCAGAGAAGGTAGCAAATACTTTTGCTAGAAATCTTCAGCAGAGTAGGTTTTCCACGGGAAATGCTGAGTGACCAAGGTGCCAATTTCATGTCAGATTTGCTGACTTGTCTGTTGAAGCATTGTGGGGTGAAACATCTAAAGATCACCCCCTGTCATCTCCAGACTAATAGTCTTTTGGAGAGGTTAAACTTTACATTGAAGACTATGCTACAGGCATTTGCAGACCAGTTCAGAAGGGAGTGGGACAAGTATTTGCCCCATCTGTTGTTTGTGTATAGGGAAGTACCACAGGAATCTACAGGTTTTTCACCCTTTGAGTTGTTATACGGGCATATGGTGGGGGGACCTTTAGATTTAATTCAAGACAAGTGGGAAAATGAGAGTGAAACTCTGAGTCTGTTGTAGCTTATGTTCTCAACTTCCGGATGAGACTTTAAGAAGCACATGTTTTTAGCTCAGGAGAGCCTAGCAGTGGCTCAACAACAAAAGGTGGTATGGTATGACAGGAATGCTCAGACTCGAGAGTATACTGAGGGACATAAGGTGATGGTAATTGTTCCCGTTAGACATAAGTTAGAAGTAGCTTGGGAGGGACCATTTGAGGTGGTGAGGAAAATCAATTATGTGAACTACATGGTACATTTGGGAGGTGGGAGACAAGGGCACGAAATGTACCATGTAGATGTGATGAAGCCTTATCACAACAGGGAGGCTCTAGTATTGAGCATTCATAGTGGATAGCAGAAAGAGTCTGAAAGGGATATGGTAACCAATCTTTTGGGTGAGGCTAGGATTGACACCTCTATGAAAGAGTTTGCCATATCACCACAGTTGACTTCTAATCATGTCCGGGAGATAAAAACAGTATTGCAGGAATTTGGGGATATGTTCACAGAGAAACCTGGGTGTACTGACTTGGTGCATCACCATGTGGACACAGGGCTCCAAAAACCTATTAAGCAGATTCCTTATAGAATACCTGAGAGAGTGAAGCAGACTTTGAAAGAAGAAATAAGGGAAATGCTAGAACTGGGGGTAACTCGAGAGTCTAACAGTCCTTGGCCTTCCCCAGTAGTGCTAGTGCCAAAGAAGGATGGTAGTATGAGATTCTAGGTAGACTACTGGAAATTAAATAGTTGCACAGAGCTGGACGCATACCTCATGCAGAGGATAGATGAAGCCCTAGAACACGTGGGTAGGGCTAGGTATCTGAGTATTATTGATATGACTAAGGGGTACTGGCAGGTACCCTTGACTTCTGCTACTAGAAAAAGGTCAGCCTTTGTAACCCCTTACAGATTGTATGAGTCTACTAGGATGCCTTTTGGAATGAAAAGTGCCCCAGCAACTTTCCAGAGGCTGGTAGATCATTTCCTGGTAGGAGCAGGGGAATATGCTGTGGCATTACTTGCATGATATCGCTATTTACAGCCACTCCTGGCAGGAACATCTCCAACATATGAGGGAAGTTTTGGCTAGATTAAGTAGGGCAGGATTAACCATTAAACCAAGTAAGTGTCAAGTGGATATGGCGGAAGTCACTTACTTAGGACACAGAATGGGAAGTGGTAAAATTAGGCCAGAACCTGTCAAGGTGGGAGCTATCCAAGCATGGCCAGTTCCTGTTACTAAGAAACAAGTGAGAGCATTTCTAGGGACAGTAGGGTACTGTAGGAAATTTGTGCCCAATTACAATGCCATAACTATACCCCTTACTGACCTAATTAGGAAGAATAAACCCAACAAGGTAGTGCCTTCCACAGATTGTGAACAGGCATTCCAACAAGTAAAAGAGATTTTGGGAGAGCCCCCTATGTTAGCCAGCCCAGATTACAATAAAGAATTTATTGTACAGGTTGATACTTTGAATTATGGGGTGTGGGCTGTGCACAGCTAAGTTTCCAAAGAAGGAGAAGAGCACCCAGTAGTTTATCTGAGCTGTAGACTCCAACCTAAAGAAGAGTGTTATGCAGCTGTGGAGAAAGAGTGTTTGGCCATAGTGCAGACATTAGAAAAGCTGCAGCCTTATCCTTTATGGGAGAAAATTCACTGTACTCAGATCATAATCATCTAACATGGCTTAATAGGGTCAGTAAGCAGAATGCCAAGTTACTGAGGTGGAGTCTAGGTTTGCAAGCATATGATATGAATATACAACATCGCACTGGGGTTAATAATGCCAGTCAGAATGGATTATCCAGAAGACGAGTAGGTTAATATTCCCAATTAGACCTATTTTTCTCAAGCATCTTTCTTCAAGGGTCACTTGAAAACCGTGCTTGAGCCATCATGGGGGGGGGGGGGTGAAGTAACTGAAAACACTGTCATCAGTGTTAGGATGTTTGGCAGGAGATTTGTGCATATTCTCAGGTTAGCTTGTATGCCAGCATGCCTAATTGTGAAAATGTAACTAAGTTTTAAAATGTTGAGTATTTTCATTGTTTAAAACAATGTTTATAATCTGTCACTGCTTTGCTACATTTCTAACTGCACCTGTTTGAGGGGGACATTTTAAAGTACAAACTGTTGAGAATCAGCTGAGCAGTTAGTGATGTCATTGGAATGTTCCTTGTTGCTATTAGATGATTTAAACAGCTGATTGACAGAAAAATAATCTTTTGTTTTTACAGCTGACTGTTAAATATTGAAATTAGGCAGTTGAGACTGAGAAAGCTGTGCAGTTTGTCAAGTACTGAGCAGTCAGTGAACACCAAGAAAATAGAACTCCCCAAGAAAACTATAAGCTTGCCTTGGCCTTATTATATCTTAGAGTAGATCAGGGGCAGTACTCTTTAGTTAGATCAGGAAAGTTTAGTTATTAAGATATAGTTTTTCTTGAATAATGGATTCCTATCCTGCAGTTTGATTTACATTTCTGTTGACTGAATTCTAATGTTTATTGAGCGTTATTAATTTTCAATTTAGTATTCATTTTTACTTATTGAATGTTTTTCATTGTTTTACATTGTGGCTAGAAACCAGTCTTTTTCTTTAGAGATTAGTGTGTGCTTCTACCTGTTTGATACTCCACAGGTCATCCCAAGGCCTGGCTGTCCTGGTCATAGCTATCATTTATTCTGATATGTAATTTTCATAATTGGACACCCCTTTTGAAGGGCACGAAGACTCTCTGGTGACATTTCTTTATTTTGGGAAAGAGACATAGCTGGAAGTCTGTGTCAGGCTTTCTCAGAAGTGTTTGGATGTCTGAGATTTTGAGTACGAGTGTATCAGAGATCTTCAACTGGGACACTTTGCTGAAGTGAGTAATAAGAAAGATACATTTGGGTGGACAGAGGTATATAGTCCAGCCCCAGAAAAATAGAGCGTGTTCCTTTTGTCCATAGGGAAAATTGTGAAATATTACTTTTTGTAATATTGGAGTCAGTAGTGAGGATTGAAGCTCCTTAGTTACTGACCCAGGATAGTAAGGGATGCCATTTAATTGCTGGCAGTCCAGAGGGATATAGCTGGACGTCACAACTTCATTTTATCATGTCCTCAAAAATATGGGTATTTCTGAACCAGTTCATGTGTGGGTACTTAATTTACCACTATTGCCTTTGTTTTAGCTTCATTAATTTTGTATCCTGAAAAGATTTGAAACTGTCACAAAATGTTCCACAACATCGTAATGTATTTTTTCTGGCTTTGTCAGATATAAAATAATATTATTTGCAAATAAAGCCAGCTTTTCTTGACTTCCATATCAGTTATATCCTTGAATTTCTGAGTCCCTTATTTTCTTTACCAGTGGTTCTAAATATAATGTAAATAATAAAGATGAAGGAGGACACCCCTGTTGGTTCCTCTGCTGAATCAGAAATTATCAGAGAGGATCCCACCCACTTTAATTTTTGCCTCGAATCCCTCATATAGCCTCCTAATCAACCTTACATTTTTTTCAGGAAATGCAAATGCTTCCATTGCCCTGCTCATAAAGTCCCAGCTTACTCTGTCAAATGCTTTCTCTGCATCAAGACCCACTCACAACAATGGTATTTTCTTACATTCTGCTTCCATCTGGATCATCAGTGTTCTGTTAATGTTGTCAAATGTTTGCCTCCACTCCACAAAACCACCTTGATCCATATCTATCAGTTTTGGCATTACTTTTGCCATTCTTTTAGCCGTTATAGACATGAATACTTTATAATCCTGGTTTAGTATTGAAATAGGCCTGTATGAAGCTGGGTTTGATGGATCTTTACCCTCTTTAAGTATTGCAGCTAGCACTGCTTTCATCTAAGAAGATGGTAGATGTTCATCGTGTTACCCTGCTGCAGTCATCACACTTGGGTTATCCTGCCATCAGGCGGTCCCGCAGTCGGCCCGAATTCCAAAGTCTTGGTCCGGCGTCGGTTGCTGTCACTTCTTCCCTGACGTCAGTGCGTCAGGGGTATATAAGAGGCATCTGACGCCATTTTCTTCAGTCTTTCTTGCCGCGCGGTGCCCGAAGCAGAAGCAGTTCGCAAGTGCCGGTCGGCCGACACCTGAGATTTTCGATTTGAATTTCAGTCCGAAGTCTTCAATAAAGCTAAGTACCCCGTTGGGGAACATTTTCTTGCCTCAGTCCGATGTCAGAAAAAGTTAACAATTGCATTTCTTGTGGGAAGCAAATACCTCATAAGGACTTACATTCCTATTGTATTCCTTGCCTAGGCCCAGACCACGATGTCACAGGTTGTCGGTTTTGCGCTAGGTTTAATAAACGCACTATCAAATGCCGTTTTGACTTCGCACGGCATTACTTTGGTAGGAAATTCAATTATATCATGCCGTCAGTGCAGCCCGACAACCGCAATTCATAAACGCAAGGATAAGGACAGGCAGCTTAGGAATAAGCCAGACCATGAGGCCTCAGCTGGGCTGTCGCCGGTTCTCCGGTTTTCAGTGAGGTGCCTACGCAGCCCCTGACGACCGCAGACCTGGAACCCCAGACAGCTGCCGACTCCCAAACGGAGTCTACTCGGCCGATGCAGCCATCTACAGACACTGGAGCAGATTTAGACACCGGTGCAGAGGAAACACCTTCGGTTGCAGAAGGTGTCTTCAGACCGACTACACTCACCATTAAATCTTATGCTAAGTTTAAAACTCCTTTAAAACCTAAGAAAACTGTTCATCAGTCTACAGGTCAAGGCCCCATGCCTAAGAAACAGATGCTTAAGATGGCTGAAGATTTAATTACCCTTATCAGAGGTTCCCATCCCCCTCCTGATAAAAGAACAAGACAAGAGGAGGATTATGCATCCTCTGACCAGGTTTCTCTCTCCTCAGAGGAACAGGATTACACTTTTCCACCTTATGAGGATTCTGATGCTGAAGACCCTATTCCCTCAGCATCTCCTCCTGAAGATTATTCCTTTGGGGAAACATTACATACCATGAGGGAACATTTCCACTGGGAAGGCCAGGATTACTCAGATTCTAAGAAAAGGCTCCGAGAGTTCCTTCTATTACCCCAGCACAGACCTCTTGCTATTCCTCCTGTTTTTAGATATTGTGGATGATATCTACTTGGAGTCTAGTTTAAATCCAGACTCTCTACCTCCTGCTCCAGCCAAACCAGACAGATACTACAGAGTACCTGACTCGCACAAATTCCTTTATAAAAGCCCTGTAGCTGACCCAGAAACCATATCCCAGGGTCCTAAGGGAGCAAAGGCTTCTATGACTAAAAATCCTGTGCCCTCTGAAAGGGATTCCAGAGCCCTAGATAGATGGGGAAAGAAAATATACACCTCTGCAACTCTGGCTATGAGAGCATTAAATTGCCAGTTTCACATGTTGAAATATCAACAATTCCTGATGTTTCAGTTAAAACAAAAAATGAGCACACACAGAACAGCCTGAGTTCAAGGAAATGCAGGATCTGTTGCATGCAGCTGAACAGGTGGGCAAGCATACTTTACAATGCAGATTTGATTCACTGGAAGCTTCCTGTAGAGCAGCTGTTACTGGCTCAGTCATTCGTAGACATGCTTGGTTAAAAGAGCAAACCCTCCCTGACCATGTTAAAGCAAAATTATTAGATGCACCTTTACAACAGGATGTATTATTTGGTGTCAAAGCAGAAGAGGTTTTAAAGAAAATGGAGGATAAGGCTAAATCTATGCAAACGGTCAAGGATTTCTTGCAGGTACAACCCCCTCGCTTCAGCAGAAATTGGGCAACAAAAAATTGGTCCTTTCCAGCTTCAGACAGATCACAGAGGGGCAAATAAAGACGCCCAAGAGGCAGAGGTCAGTCACAGGGCCCTTACAAACCTCGCCAATGGGGTTTTGCTACCCAGAAAGGAGGAGAAGACAGGCCCCAAGCTAGCAGAAGGCAGACACAATGACTCTATCCTCAAACTACCAAGCAAATATCTCCTGGAAACACCCTTGGGAGGAAAACTAGCATTTTTTGCAGACAACTGGCACATCATCACAAAAGACAAATGGGTTCTAAACATTGTCTCTCAAAGATACAGATTCCACTTTCATACCTTACCAAGGATCAAAGGAATGCCAAACCTGCCACCAAATCAATGGGCAGAGGCACTAAAACAAATTACAGCTCTCATGAACATGAGAGCCATTCAACAGGTACCTACACAGGAGCAGGGACAATGATTTTACTCAAGACTCTTCCTAGTTCCAAGAAAGGACAAAGCATGGAGACCCATTCTGGATCTTTCAATTCTGAACACCTATCTGCAAGTACCAAAATTCAAGATGCTAACACTACAGCAGCTTCTTCCCATGCTGGCAAGAATGCTTCGCTAGTCACTTTGGACCTCAAGGAGGCATACCTGCATGTCCCTATCAGACAAAATTGCAGAAGTTATCTCCGCTTCATTGCAGGTTCAGCGCATTATCAATTCTCTGCACTGCCCTTTGGCTTATCTACTGCGCCCAGGGTCTTCACAAAATGCCTGGCACCAGTAATTGCATACTGCAGACAAAGAGGAATTCAAATATATCCATACCTGGACGACTGTCTTATTCAAGCAGAAAGCAAAGACATTCTTTTACAGCATCTGGCATTTGTCAAACACCTTCTAAGTTGCCTAGGGTACACAGTAAACGAACAGAATTCAAAACTAGTGCCCTCACAAAACATAACATTCCTGGGTGCCAGCTTGAATACAACGGCCCAGATGGCTTACCTCATGCTAGACAAACAACGACAACTGTTTCAATATTTCAAAATAATGGCAACAAAGACCCAACTCCCTGCAAGAAAAATTGTGTAGGCCTTGGGATTCATGGCATCTTGTATTCTACTAATACCATTTGCAAAACTGCATATGAGGAAATTACAACGGTACCTGAAAAGTGTATGGACTCGGCACAGCCACAGCTTGGAAACAATGATTCCACTCATTCCCTGCCTTCAACAAGAGTTTCTATGGTGGGCACAGGCATGTCACCTCAACAAAGGTCAGCCTTTCACCTTACCCACAGCCAAGCAAACTATGACAACAGATGCATCGGACTATGCCTGGGGAGCACACATGGCAGGACAGTGCATTCAGGGCAAATGGACTACAGATCAGAGACACCTGCATATCAATCAAAAAGAAATGCTAACAGTACAGAATGCCCTAAGAGCTTTCAAGGACCTTCTACACCCGGGACAACTACTAAGGACAGATAACACCACAGTTATGTGGTACATAAACAGGTAAGGGGGCACACATTCCTACCCTCTATGCAGGCAAGCAATGACTTTGTGGAGCACTGCACTGTCATACCAGGTTCAATTACAAGCACAATTCTTGCCAGGAAAGAAAAACACATTGGCAGATGGCCTAAGCAGAAACATCATGGATCCACACGAATGGAAACTAGATCCACAAGTATTTGCAATGATAGCTCAAAAATGGGGATGCCCAGACATAGATCTGTTTGCAAGCCTCCACAACCACCAACTTCAAAAATTTTGCACAAGGAACTTCCATCCACAAGCTTGGAAAGTGGACGCTCTCTCATTCAGTTGGAAAACATTAACAATGTATGCCTTCCCTCCTCTGCCTCTTCTAGCAAAGGTACTGCTGAAAGTCAGATTAGAGAGGCCACAAATGATTCTCGTTGCACCAGATTGGCCATGCCAACATTGGTATCCAATTTTAAGGACCATGGCCCAGGGCCCACCATGGATTTTGCCACAAATTCCTCACCTCCTCACCCAGCGAGACAGTCTGATTCTACACAGTCAGCTTAAGAATTTAAACCTGGCTGCATGGCAAATTACCTAAACAACCAGCCAACACCTTTATCCAAAGCTGTTATGGATGTCATTCTGGAGGCCAGGAGGCCCAGCACCAGGAAAACCTATTCAGACAAATGGAAAAGATTTTGCTCCTGGAACCATGCTAAAGGCCTAAATCCCCTGGAGCCAAACATTCCTCAGGTTCTACAATATTTAACTGAGATGTTACACAAAGGACTTTCCTTTTCATCTATTAAGATCCACGCCTCAGCAATTTCAGCTCATTACAGCACGGATCCTCCTTTATTCTCACATCCACTCCTAAGACAGTACCTCAGAGGGGCTAAGAACGTAAGACCGCCAAGGAGAGCTCCAACACCTACTTGGGATCTCAACTTTGTCCTGGAAAAGCTTACACTGCCGCCCTTTGAACCAGATTTTTCAACTGATTTAAAATTTCTTTCATGGAAAACTGCCCTACTACTAGCAATAACCTCAGCTAGAAGAGTCTCAGAGCTACAGGCACTAATGGCAGGGGAACCTTTCCTCATTTTTCATCAAGACAGAGTTTCTCTACGAACTAATCTTTCCTTTATGCCAAAGGTGGTATCCAGTGTGGCCCTAAACCAAACCATTAATTTGCCCACCTTCTTCCCAAATCCCCAGAACAAAGGAGAAAGACTCCTGCACTCTTTGGACATTCACAGGCAATTACGTTACTACTTGGATAAAACTAAGGCTTTCAGAAAAACTGACCAGCTCTTTGTAGCCTATGCTACAGGATCACAAGGAAAGGCTATCTCAAAACAGACCATTTCTAAATGGATAGGACATTGCATACGTTTCTGCTACGCACATCATAGGAAATCAGTACCTGCTAACATTAGGTCCCATTCCACCAGGGCTACAGCTACATCAGCAGCCTTTCTCAGGGGAGTGCTAACCAAGGATATTCTGGAAGCTGCTACTTGGAGATCAGTGCACACCTTCACCAAACACTATCACTTACCCCTTTACTCTAAGACTAGAGCTGGTTTTGCCACTGCAGTTTTGCAGGGCCTACTAGCCTCTTCTAACCCTGCTTGACTTAGCTTTGGGATTCAACCCAAGTGTTATGACTGCAGCAGGGTAACATGATGAACATAGTGCAGTTTTGTACCTACCATAAATGTAGATGTTTGAGTGTTCACCCTGCTGCAGTCCAGGTTACCCTCCCTCCATCCTCTCTGAACTAGCTGAACTTATCTCTACCACTTTATCCTATACTACCTCTGTGGTGTATTTGCTTGTACCTAAGAGTTTTGTTTTATTTTTATACAGCCATATGTAAGCATATATATATATATATATATATATATATATATATATATATATATATATATATAGCCTACATTTTGGGGGCAAGAAAAACTGAAGAAAATGGTGTTGGATGCCTCTTATATACCCCTGACGCACTGACGTCAGGGAAGAAGCGACAGCAACCGACGCCGGTCCAAGACTTTGGAATTCGGGCCGACTGCGGGGACCGTCTGACGGCAGGATAACCCAAGTGTGATGACTGCAGCAGGGTGAACACTCGAGCATCTACATTTATGGTAGGTACAAAACTGTACTTTCTCCTTCTCTTAAGATACTGTTCAACAAAACTGCAGGGTGAACACTCAAACATCTACATTTATGGTAGGTACAAAACTGTACTTTCTCCTTCTCTTAAGATACTGTTCAACAAAACCTTCTAGATCTTTATCATTTTTTTCCACCTAGGTTCCAAACTTCCACAGGAATACCATCTGTTCGTGGAGACTTTCCTGAAGATTGATTATGCATCACAATTTTTATCTCCTCTCCTCCCATCCTAACCATTAGTAATTGAGCCTCATCTACCTCTAACCTTGGCATATTTAATTCTTCCATAAACATTTCCATTTGTACATTTTCTTGATTTTCAGATTTATCTGCTTTTATAGAGACTCTCATAGACTTTCCAAAATATTTCTAATACCTCTACAGGATCACTAGTTACCTGTTTGTTATAGGCTGTCTAAGCTTGGTGACAGCCCTTTCTACTTTCTCCTGCCTGAGTCATACTAAACGTTTTTGTGCCCTAGTGTAATCATCAAAAAACAGTTACTTAACAGCAATCTTTCTAAGCTTGTGCATATTATCAAGGTGTAATCCCTTATTTTCTTCCTAGCATTTTGCAGTTGATCCTCTTAATGTTCTGTGAGATTCTCCTTATTCTGCACTACTTTAACATTTATCAATCCCTCTAAATAATTTGTGTTGCTTTTTAATCATAGATCCCTTTCTTTTATTTCCACCCTATTTTTAAACTCCACCTTAATTTTATCCCATTCTCAGACTGAAGAATACAGCCCCAGATAAAACACGAAGATCGGGATCCAGGGGGCACTTAGACATTGGAGACCCTTATACGGCAAGGGTACACCAACAATTAGTGTAGAACCACCTCCAATTTTATGCTCTGTTTTTTCCTCTTTCTTTATTTTTATTCTGTTAGTGTGGTTCCCACTGTCTAGAAACTATAGACTGATTTGGTTAAGACACCAACTCTTTAGGACTTGAGACACCACAAAGGGTATGCGGTCTTACAGAGTACAGCCCAGCTACACCACAATCCACAGAGCTGCTAATCAGAGTTATTCTCTAGTTTAAATATGTTTTCTTAAGAAGTTTATGCCCTCTGTAATGGTTCCTGAATAATCTCCACACCCCATTCCTTAAATTCTTCTCTTTTCAACAGATAGATGGGAAAGTGCCAACGTTTCATTTTTATTTCATTACCATGTGCATTTATTTTAGCTGTTATTGGCACATGATCTGAAATAGTTATTGGAGTATCAAAACCTTCAGTTAAATGCAGTGTAAATTCTGTCTAGTCTAACCCAGTTTTTTATCATGAGGAATAATATGTAAATATACTCTGACCTCCTGTTATTGAATTCACATCTTTCGTGCCAAATATTTTCATAAATTTTTGTCAAAAATCTACCATCTTTTGTTATATTTTCCCTTCTGGGCCCCCCAGACACATCTTCATTGCAGTAAATCAAATTTCACTCCCCACTTCTAATTGATATAACTGACTGAAAACTGATTATTCTCCCAGTATTTTCTTAAGCTCCATTATAGCAGTTTTAGGTGGAATGTAAGTACATGCCAGTGTAATCCTTCTCCCTTGCCAGTAGCTCCTTAAAACTACAGATCTGCCATTATTATCTTTTATTTTCTTCTGTCACTACTGGAGCTTCTCTTGCAATTAATATAAGTACTCCTCTTTTCCTTTGTCCCAGGTAGTCTGATGAATAACCATCCCAAAAACCTTTCTTTTTCAAATTTACATGTCCAGTTCTTTCTAAGTATATCTCCTGTAACATAGCTATTTACACTCTTCATTTTTTAATATAGTTCACTAGTCTTTCTTCTTTGTATTTATCTGTAAGGCCATTTACCTTTAAAGGTATTAAAGAAAGCATCATTGTATTAAAAGTTATTGTTCCCACCTTTTATGTTTAACACATTTTTTGTTAAATGTCTAGTTCCACCTTTTGTGTTACATGCATACACTGTTTGGCAGATTGAACTTTTATACAGTTGTTTCTTGTCATATCCATTTGAGACTGTCACATCTTATAAAACTTTGTTTTATTGAAATCCCTCAAAAAACACACACACACACAATACCGCCTAAAACCTATTAACTTAATAGTAATGCACAAAACTATATACACTTTAAATATTGAAGTTTTACCCTCCTGATAGGAACAAAAGTCCCAAACTGATAGCCACACTCAAGAGTGGAGCCAATCCAAAAGTAAGGTCATCCATGCTAAGATGCATGGTGTAGCCTTTGTTTCTACTAAGTGCTGATTGGTTTTGTCTTATCTTTGTACTGTAGCTCTCCCAGCTGGGAAAACCCCTGAATGTTTTTAGAAAATATTCAGTACCTTGAAAAAAAACCCAAATGCTTTCAGAGAACATTATCTACCTTGGGAAACCCCCTGAATGCTTTTAGAGAACATTATCTACCTTGGGAAAACCGTTGAATCTTTCAGAGAACATTATCTCCTAGCCAGTTTCTCTTTGCTTTTTTTTCCCTCAACCAATCACTCACCACCAGACTGCAGCCAGTTTCTCTTTGTCAGATTGTTTCCATTGAAATGTAAAGATCAGCTGCAGAATTGCTACCCAGCATACATGTATTTGCTAGAAAAAAAGCCTCATAATAAACAATGTTCTGTTTCATTTACTTGTCTCTTAAAACCTGTTACTAAATCAGTCTAAGGTCTTTAATCCAGTCATTCCCCCATGTAAGAATGAGAAAAAGCACATTGGTTTTTCTTTCATCATGCTTTTTAACTAGTCTTTTTTTATATTGCAGTTGCCTACATTTCTTAAAACTGAACAAGAAAAGAGAGAAGGGGAAAGAAAAGAAAAACAAAACAGTAGCACCTGTTTACATTCCTCATTACACTTAAAAGATAACTGAAGAAAAAACTTTACAGCATGTAAAGAAAACCACATGCCACAAAGCTGGTACTATTTAAGGAAAAAAAAAATCTTAACTTAAAATTAACTTTCTTCCTCCTCTTCCCCTCCCCAAAGCACTTTTTTGAATATTAATGACATAAAGTAAGGCATATGCTTTAAAGTCCCCCCACAAGTCCAACAAATTCTGAAAAAGTCCAATATTTCCAGATTTTCTTGTTCTGTCATATGTTACAAATATAATTATTGCATTGTAATCCCATATGATGTTGCTACTATTCATTTCTGCAAATCATATCTCGGCTTCATTTCCAATGTTCTCTTGATTCTTCTAGTCAGGTCTTGTGCTTCCTTCCTTCTCTCCAACATTTTTCGTTGAAAAATTTGAAAAGGTTTTACAGATACAGTCCCTCTTTGGTCTTTACCAGAAGAACAAAAAGCAGAATCTCCTCCTGTTTCATAGCTTACTTTTTGTTGGACCAACTTTTGTGTTTCCTCCTTAGCATGTACTTCATCAAAAAATTATTTTGTCCCTCCATGGAAAAATACCTTGAAGAATGCTGGGTACAGCAGTTTGAATCTCACACCTGCGTCTCAACATTCCCCAAATAGTGAAATAAATTAGCTCCTCTTCTGTATGGTGTACAGTGAGTAATCATTTTCCACAAACACTCTGCTGTCTCTCACTTTTAGTATTTTGTCCTTCTGACACAGTTTTGTCAGAATCAACTCCTTCTGCTGGCAGGATTGCATCTGTACTATTAAAGGTCTAAGTTGCTTTCTTATAGCTAGGTTTGGAGCATACACAGCCCTTTCAACTAACAACTCCTGCTGAGGAATACAAGTCTAATTGCTTATTTGTACTTTCATAAAGTTAATGCATTCTGTTCCTTCCAGCTTCTCTGGTATAGCTAAAAATCTCAAGTTTTCCCTATGTGCTCTGTTCTCCATTTCTATTATGTTTTTTGAAACCGCTCTTCCTGAGTAGTCTCATATTCTACCAGCCTTTTCTTAATTTTGACCTCTGGGTTTTGCAGCGTTATCATCTCTCGTGAATGTCTGTTTAAAGCTTCTTCCATTTCTTCCAGCCTTTTGTTATGTCTTGATATACTCCATCCGTGTTTTGTTCATTTTAACCAGGTCTATATGCAGTTGTCGTGTATCTACCTGAAGGTTGCATTGCTTTTTGCTGAACAGCTGTTCTGACTTTCACCAGTCAGTGTTTCTTCTTTGCTTTTGGTAGCTGAATTTTTTCCAGGTCTTCTGTATTTCTATATTCCAGGCATCCAGGCAGTGCATTTACTAGCCAGTTACTGAAATTTATGCATAAATATAAGTCTACTGGTCTTCTCTGCTGAGTTTCTGTTTTCACACTGGAAGAGCTAGAAACAAGCTGTTACTCAATGTTTAGCCATCTTGGAAGTGTCGCTATAACATCTAAATTGATATAAAAGAGCTCAAAAATTTGAAAAAAAAAACAAATATGATCATCTTTTTTTTTTCTGCACACATGTTCAGCCTGTCCCTAACCCACCCCATTGTTCCCCCTCAATTTATTTCATTTAAGCCTCTAGCACCTTTGTTTCATACATTTTCAATTAACACCCATAGCTCCTTGTCACATCCAGATATTTTTGTTTTTTGGGTCTGGCTTCATTAAGTGACTTACTAGATAGTAACTGGCAGTATTAGACAGGGCAAGGACTTGTTGGCAAAAATAGCACTAAAATTGTTAATCTGCAATGCCCTATAGTTGAGATATTAATCACTGCCACATTATTTGTATTTTCATATTTATTTTAATATTTTCTTAACTGAAAGACTTGCATGCTATTGAGGGATATGGAGTGAAATGACATGGTGGGAGATATGGAAATTAATGGACAATGTCCATTTATGATCACTATATTCAAGATATTCCTAGCTGTTTTTAGTAATTATGAAAATAAGCAATATTTTTCTATCTACTTAATATTTTAAAAAGCAAGTCCGCTTTTTTTTCACTTCTTATGAACTTTATCAGATGAGGATCTGATGAACTTTGTAAGAAGTGAACAAAAGCGCTAATCTTTTTTTATTTTGTGATTATTAAAGTTCAATTAATTGTAGTTTTACTGTGGATCCACCTGAGCCAGCTTATGTTTGGACTTTGTACATGGTCTTTGTGTTTCATTTGCTACAGAAAGAAACTGTTCCTTTTGAGTATGACACTTTTCTAATGTAATATTATATCATTTAGGGATGCGATACAAAAGACGAGGTGTTGACAAGAACGGAAATGTGGCAAATTATGTGGAGACAGAACAGTTGATCCATGTCCATAACCACACCCTTTCTGTTGTTCAGACAAGAGGTTCTGTACCAGTTTTCTGGAGCCAAGTTGGTTACCGCTATAACCCACGACCTCGGCTAGACAAGTGCAAGTATTAATTCCTGATTTTCATAAGTGGTGCTATTTGTCTTACGTTATCTGTGTGCTACTCATTTATTCAGTCAGTTTTTTGTAGTTGCACTAACAGTTCTGTCTGCTGTATAGTTTTGTATTATTAGTTTGTTGAGTTATTACATCTGCAGTCAACTGAGGGTAGCCACATTTGAAGAGTCAAAAGTTGGACAAATGTCAAGCATCTTGATCCATCCTTTGCCCCAACTACTCCATCCCTTTCTCTTCCTTCACTGCCTACCCCACTTACTCCATCCCATATCAATTTTTTCACATAAATGGACATGTCTGCTTGTAATAGAAAGTGGAATGTTCGTTTTTTTAATTTCCATCAGATGCAGTCACATTGAAATGAAGGAATCCTTTAACAGAACTGTTTGGAGTTGGCAATTTTACATTTAACTTCCCCGGGTACTAAATTGTAAAAGTGATGTTTTCAATAATCGTGGCAGTGGAATGTTTGATGATTTCATTCATTCTGGTAATATACAGGGGAATTACAGTCTGCAGAGTTCATATTTGTTTACAGTTGTAGATGCAGGTGTCATACTAATTGCTGTGGTAAACTTTGCTATGTTTCCCATCTGTCTGTCAGTTTACCCTGTTTGTCTATTATTTCTGCCTAAGGTTCCATGATGTGGGACTTGCAAGATGGCTGCCCCCTAATCAGCAGCATAACTTCAGCTCTCCCAGTGTGAAAACAGAAACTGAGAAAAAGGAGTGACATTGAGATTTTTTGGAGGATAAAATTCAGTTACTGGCTAGTAAATACACTGCCTAGATGCCAGCAAAGAAGAAATTTGGAAAACCAGAAAGAAAATAAACCAGAAAAGGTGAAGAGAAAACACTGTCTAGGAAGGATTCTGCTGCTGTTCAGCAAAAAGCAGTGGTTCAAGAGATGTCTTACAGAAATCTAGAAAAAGATAAATCAAATGTATTTAAAGGTGATTAAAATACATGAAACATTGAATAAATATATTGGATCATGCAACAAAAGGCTGGAAAAAATAAAAGAAGCTTTAACTAACCATTCAAATGAACTGAAAAAAAGGTAAAAATCAGAGGTTGATATGAAGAAAAAGCTGGCAGATATGAGGATGTCCTTCAAGGATGCAACTGCAGTCCTGACATATGGGTTGTCCTGCCTCAGGCAGCCCTTCGGTCGGCCGGATTCCAAAGTCTGGGTCCGGCATCGGCTGAAGTCGCCCTTTCCCCGACGTCAGAGCGCCTGGGGTATAAAAGCGTCAGCCGACGCCATCTTCTCCAGTCTTTCTTGCCACGCGGCGCCCGAAGCAGAAGCAGTTCGCAAGTGCCGGTCAACCAGCTCCTGTGTTTTCAGCTACTGAAGTCTTCAAAAAAGCTAAGTACCCCGTTGGGGACCTTTTCTTGCCTCAGCCGATGTCAGATAAAACTGTAAAAGTTAATAATTGTTTAACTTGTGGGAAACAAATACCTCATAAGGATTTCCACTCTTACTGCTTACCCTGCCTAGGCCCAGAACACAACGTCTTGGCCTGTACAGCTTGTGCTTCTTTCAATAAACGCACTCTTAGGCGTCGGACAGAGTTTGCACAGGATTATTTTGGGGAAGATTTCTGTTATATCATGCCGTCGGAGCTTCCGACAGCACATTTACCTAAAAAACGGAAGGATAAGGACTATGTCATTCACCTACTGCAGGCCTTGGGATACACAGTCAATATTCAGAAATCAAGTCTCATACCATCCCAACAAATACCTTTCCTGGGTGCCACACTGGACACAAACACCCAGATGGCGTTTCTGACAAAAGAAAAACAAAAACAATTACCAGAATACTTCAGAAAATTAGCAACACACACCCAGATGACTGCGAGGAAAATCCTGCAGGCCCTGGGTTTCATGGCATCTTGCATTCTTCTGATTCCACACGCAAGGCTGCATATGAGGAAACTAGAATGGTATCTAAAAAGTCTATGGTCTCAACACAGACACAGCCTGGAAGCATTGAATCCCACTCATTCCATGCCTTCAAAAGGAATTTCTGTGGTGGGCCCAAGCAAGCCAGATAAACAAAGGTCTGCTTTTCAGCAAGCCTCATACAAGTCAAACCATAACAACAGACGCCTCAGACCATGGATGGGGGGCGCACATGGAGGGCAGATGCATTCAAGGACAATGGACACAAAAAGAAAAGCACCTGCACATCAACCAAAAAGAAATGCTGGCAGTCATACACGCAATCAAGGCCTTCGAAAAGTTCATGCATCAGGGCCATCTACTAATAAAGACAGACAATACCACAGTTATGTGGTACATAAACAAGCAAGGAGGTACCCATTCCTACCCTCTTTGCAGACTGGCAATGAATCTCTGGGATATTTCCCTACAATTGAAAATAGAGCTACAATCCCAGTTTGTACCAGGGAAGGACAATGTTCTGGCGGACAGCCTAAGCAGAAACATCATGGATCCACAGGAATGGATGTTGCATCCAGACATTTTCTTACAAATAACTCAAGCATGGGGAAGGCCGGACATAGATCTTTTTGCCACCCACCTCAATCACCATCTGAAAAAGTTTTGCACAAGGACATACCATCCTCAAGCATGGAAGGTGGACGCTCTCTCCTTCAGTTGGAACTCTCTAGCACTATATGCCTTCCCACCTCTTCCTTTGATGACCAAGGTGTTACTAAAGATCAAGACAGAGCAGCCGAAAGTCATACTGATAGCTCCAGACTGGCCAAGACAACACTGGTACCCACTGCTACAGAGCTTGACACACACCAATCCGTGGCTCCTTCATCAATGGCCACTTCTTCTGACAGCACAATTACAGGACACTACACCCCAGCTTGAAAACATTGAAGCTGACAGCTTGGAAGATTCCATGACTATTCCTCAGGATACACTTTCCAAAAGGTAAAAGATATCATCCTGGAGGCGCGCAGACCTTCGACTAGAAAAAAATACTCAGCAAAATGGAAGAGATTTCTTATCTGGAACAGCAAAAAGGGTCATGACCCATCAGTGATGAGCATTCCACAGATCCTAGAATATTTGGCTGAAATGCTCCACAATGGCCTTTCATATTCTTCCATAAAAATACATGCTTCAGCAATATCTGCCAAATATAACACTGATCCGCCTGTATTTTCTCACCCATTGCTAAGACAGTTTCTAAAAGGTATAAAGAACATCAACCCTCCAAGGAAACCACCAGTGCCTGCATGGGACCTCAACTTCATGCTGGAAAAATTAACTCTTCCTCCCTTTGAACCAGCAGCATCTTCAGAGTTGAAATTTCTGTCTTGGAAGACAGCTTTCCTTCTGGCAGTAACCTCAGCAAGAAGAGTCTCTGAGCTACAGGCCCTTATGGCAATACAACCATTTCTCATTTTTCATCAGGACAGAGTTTCTTTGAGAACCAATCCATCATTCATGCCAAAGGTGGTATCCAGGGTGTCCCTGAATCAAGCTATTCACCTGCCTACCTTCTTTCCCAATCCTCAAAATAAAGGCACATTGGACATACACAGACAGTTGCGCTACTACTTGGACAGAACAAAGTCTTTCAGAAAATCTGACCAGCTTTTTGTAGCTTGCGCTGCTGGATTGCAGGGAAAAGCAATTTCCAAACAGACAATTTCTAAATGGATTGGAAATTGCATTCGATTCTGCTACTCTTTTCATGGAGAAACTGTGCCAGCTGACATCAGGCCACATTCCACCAGAGCTACAGCCACCTCCACAGCCTTTTTAAGAGGAGTGGCAACAAAGGACATTTTAGAAGCTGCTACATGGAGCTCCGTGCATACATTTTCCAAACATTACAACCTGCCTTTATATTCCAGATCCAGAGCAGGGTTTGCTTCTGCAGTCCTGCAGGGCATTTTAGCTACACAGTCTTTGTCTTGGTGCCTAACACCCCCAGGTTGGCTATGGTATTCAACCCATATGTCAGGACTGCAGTTGCATCCTTGAAGGACATAGTACAGTTTTGTACCTACCATAAATGTAGATGTCCGATAGGTATGCAACTGCAGTCAGGTTTTCCCTCCCACCTACCCCTCTGTGGTATTCTTTTGGGTTTCTACCCCTCATTTTAGCTACCTGGGGTAATCTTTTATGGTGTATTTGTTTTTATGTTGTTGTACTTGTCTGGAATTTTTTCTCTATTTTCAAAATTTAGCCTTCCTTTGAGGGCACCTGGCATCTGGGGCAAGAAACACTGAAGAAGATGGCGTCGGCTGATGCTTTTATACCCCAGGCGCTCTGACGTCGGGGAAAGGGTGACTTCAGCCGATGCCGGACCCAGACTTTGGAATCCGGCCGACCGAAGGGCTGCCTGAGGCAGGACAACCCATATGTCAGGACTGCAGTTGCATACCTATCGGACATCTACATTTATGGTAGGTACAAAACTGTACTTTTTTCACAAGCAACTGTTTTTTTTTAAAAAATAAAGTTAAGAAGACCATGCACCCAGAGAAAAAAAGAGATTTTCTGCTGTACCAGAGAAACTGTAAGGAAAAGACTATATTAATTTTATGAATGCACAAATAAGCACCTGGACTGCTGTGTCCACACAAGGAGTTTTTAATAGAAAGGGCACATCAAGTGTATGCTCCAGTCCTGGCCATGAGAAAGCAGCAAAGACCTATATTAGTAAACATACAGTCATACCAGCAGAAAGAATTGATCCTGACAAAATTGTGGTAGATGGACAAAGTATTAAAATTTGGAGAAAGAGTATTTATAAAAATGAGTATTCATTGTACACCAGGCATAAGACAGCTACATTTATCCAAGCAATCAAGGAATATTAAGAGGCAGGTGAGAGATTCAAACTGCTGTATCCAGCTGACTTCAAAGTAATTTTTCCTGGAGGAGCAAAGTATTTTTTTTTTACACAGAACTAGCTAAGGAAGAAATAAAAAGTTTCTCCAACAAAAATGGGAGTCAGCAAGCGGAAGGGGACTCTGCTTCTCATTTTTCTGTTGATAAGGTTCATAGATAGACTTTGCCAGTGAAACTAAATTGCTTGAGAGAGAGAGAGAGAAAAAAAGCACAGGACTTGACTAGAAGAATCAGCATCAATTTGGATCTGGACCAGAGTCTGGTGCTGGGAGCTGGAGATGAACATGAAGAAGACCAGCAATTCTGAAATTGGTGAATAAATAGAAGACTATAAAGCATCTTATGACATTTGGGAAATATGGTTTTACAAGAAAAAGTGTTGAAAAGTACTGGACTTTTGTTGACTAAGCTTGTGGGGTAGACTTTAAAGCATATACCCTACTTTATATCATTGATGTTTAGGAGGACACTAAAAGAGGGGACATAACTGTAAGTAGAGCAATTGTTGATGTCCTTCAAGAATGCAACTGCAGTCCTTACAAATGGGTTGTCCTGCCTCAGGCAGCCCTTCGGTCGGCCGGATTCTAAAGTCCGGGTCCGGCGTCGGCTGATGTCTGCTCCTACCTGACGTCAGAGCGGCCAGGGTATAAAAGCATCAGCCGCCTCCATCTTCTTCAGTCTTTCTTGCCGCGCGGTGCCCTAAGCAGAAGCAGTTCGCAAGTGCCGGTCGGCCAGCTCCTGTGTTTTCAGATACCGAAGTCATCAAAAAGCTAAGTACCTCGTTGGGGAACCTTTTCTTGCCTCAGCCGATGTCAGATAAAACTGCAAAAGTTAATAATTGCTTGTCTTGTGGTAAACAAATACCTCATAAGGACTTCCATTTTTACTGCCTTCCCTGCCGCGGCCCAGACCAAGACGTCTCGGCCTGTGCTGCCTGTGCTTGCTTCAATAAGCGCACACTTAGGCGCCGGGCAGAATTTGCTGTAGACTTTTTTGGAGAAAATGACTTCTATATCATGCCGTCGGAACTACCAACAGCACATACTTCCAAAAAACGGAAGGACCGGGACCGACATCCGCGGCCCGCGACTTCCAACGACACCACGCTAAAGCCTACCGCGAGTGCATCGGTCTCTTCGGAGGCGGTAATTCAACCGCTCCTGGCCGACGACACCGTTTTACCGCTCACTTCGGTACCGGAGGCTACCCCGGTGCCGGTTGTTGATTTTCCCCCTGAAACCGAAGCCCAAGATTTGCCTGACACCATACCGGTGGACAAAGTTACTCCAGCACGTGGGGCAGCAAGGCCTCCTGTGCCTATGTCCATTAAGGCCTACACACGTGCTAAGGCTGCCAGCCAGGCTAAGTCTCACCCTCCTAAATCTTTTCCACAGGGTTCAACTTCTGATAAACAGATCATGACTTTAGCTGCAGGTCTAATTTCTTTATTCAGGGGCTCTCAGGCTCATCCAGACAGTGGTTCTCAGCCGCCTTCAGACAAAAGGCCTAGGGTTGAGCAGGTGGATACTCTTTCCTCAGA